>NW_026615602.1:0-47653 GCF_000801105.2 Raphanus sativus | reverse complement strand
TTTCTAAATAACACATGCTCAATTAGCATTAAAAAAAAAATCTTGATATGATTTTTTCTTTTTGTCTTGTTAAAGCTCAAACCTTTATTGCAATAATTGGTCTGAAAACACTTCAATACTCACATTTGCGGTAATGAAAAGAACCATCAAGTGTCTATGTTGATTTAACACCAGAAACTAATAAAGGAAGAGTCTTTGAGTTCGGAACTGAGAAACACAGAGTGAGTGTGAGTGAGAGGAGCAAACCTAAGAAAGTGTCGGTGAGAGATTTGGAGGAATGTGGTTACAGCATTATCCGAGAAGAAGCTACAAAACGGCAGCGTTGCAGAGGAAGCAGTGAGTGTGGAGAGGAATCTGGGGAAAGAAGCTGGTTTCGCATGAGACCTGCTTCTTCTTCTCTCTCTCTCTCTCTTTCTGTCTCTGAGAGTGTGAGGAAACCGACAGAGTTACCGTGAGAGACGTAAATATACTTTGTTATTTCTTTTTTATATAAAATAAATTAATATATCCTGCGACTCTATTTAATGTCTATTAATTTGTTTAATATTTACGCTGGAAGTATTTTTATTATACTGTATATCGTTTTCTTTAATAATTGGTTAATTTATCACTTTCATAGATGTTCAGTAGACACTCTTTTTTTTTTTTTTAAACACTTGTATTTTATAGATTTTGGTCAAACAGAGTTTTACAAGGAACAACTTCAATCCAAAAGACGAAGAGAAATCCTATTAATGACCTATCCAAAGAGGTGTTTAAGCCAGCATGGAAATCCCCTTACTATATAGGATTGGAAAATTCTTTCTTGAGTGCGCTTGATGCAATAAGCTTTGCACCTTTGATGTCATGATAAGAGTTGAACTGAGCCTTCCAATCTTGAAATTCATTCAGTAAAGGTAAAGCATGTGATGAATAGAACGAAAGAAATGGCAAGCAGATGGTTTGTTGATGGCTCCAATCATTTCATGATCGTCAATCACTAGTGAAGACTATGGAGTCAAAATGCATAGATTTTAATGATTCAATGCCTAACTCCAACTTGAAAGGAAGCATCATGTTTGTTTTGTAATGCTGATGAAAGAACGTTCGCCATGGAAGAGGACTTTTCCTTCTCTGTTACGGAGTATCCAGGAAGCTCCACTATGATTCTTTTCCTTATTCCAAGCATCGCCAATTTCATATTGTAGATATGGAAGTTTAGAAGACTTTGTAAGAACGGTCATCCTCGCAATGTGATGATTATGAGTGGCGACCACATCTATCTTGCCATACTCAAGCTTCTCAAGGAAAAAGGCTACGGGACCTTAGTTGCTTTCAGGCCAAAGACTGGCAATGAAGCCATCATAAATGACAAAGTTGAAGACTCTTGGGTTTGGAGACAACTTATGTGCCTTCACTAACAGGTTGGGGAGAAGCCCAATGAGGAGAAGAGGAGGAAAAAGAAGAGAGAATCAGGTTCAAAAGTTGAACAATTCTACTATGAAGTGTCAATCCTGGACAAATTTTCCTACTTTAGCCAGCTTCCTGAAGAATCACCCTAGTGAAAAAATCATCACCTTTTTCTCTACTTGCTATTATGTAATGTACCATGCGGCAATGCTGAGAAAGTTGGGTGTCTCTTGGTCGGAAATCCACGAGAAATTGTTTCTTGAGGAGAACCTTAGGCCTTTTCTAAGTGAATACATTGTTTGTTGCTTCCATAGAGCCAATGATCTGAATAAGTCGGTATAAAAGATCCATCAATGTAAACAATAAGTCGTTACATTTTTTGTACACAAACAATCTAAGCCCGAAAAGAATTGACTTGAACCTGGATCAAAAATCTGAATGATTATGTCTATTTGATATTATGTGTGGTTAACTGGTGACAGTTATTTTCTTAACCAAGATAGTCAAGTTATGCATAGATAGTATGCATTTAACTAGTGTATAAGACTAAGGTAATTTATTTTTAATTTTATGGTGATTAGTCTTAGATACATTTTCTCTAAACCATTCATTTAGTGTGTATTTTGTAACATATTTTCATTACTTTAAGCAGATGAAAACCCATATGAATGTCTGAAAAAAGAAAATAATAACATGTGATGAAATATCAGAGAAGAGTATATAAGGATGAAGTTTCAATCTTATCAGTATGATGTTTTGTTAGCTATGCAATACTCTTCCATCCAATGCCGGTCTAATTTTTTATATTGTCCCAAGCTAAATGTAACATTATGCCTTTATACATATTTTATCAAAATCATAAATAAATATAACTTAAATTTTCATAAAAATCAAATTATGTAAACTGTTTATATTTCTTTTAAAATCAAATCATAAACTGTTTATTCCATGTTTCTACAAAACCATTCATTAAACTCATATAGTCAAGTATTTTCAACCATAATTGTCTCAACTGATAACATAGTCATCTCGTTTAATCTCTCTTGTGAGATGGTAAACCTCAAATATTTGTTTTTAGTTATATAAATTATTGCTAAACATATAAAGTGGTCAATAATTTGTTTTTTCTCTTCAAAATAAAAATAATAGAACAAATATTTGGTCAAGAGTGATTTGCATGAATTTATAACTTTTTATTAAAGAACATATAATAATAATTTCTTTTTTGAAAATAATGTTGAATTTTAAAAAATGTTTTCATATTCGACCCCAGATCTGCTGAACTGGTAGATCCGTACCATGTATATAATCTAGTTCGGATTTAATAAAAAAAATCGTTAATTAAAAATCCGATAGAACCCGGTAAAAACCCCAAAATTCATTATTAACCTGTGATCTAATACCAATGACCGAATAAAACATAAAATATCTGATAGTATTTTTATTTTTTATTAAATTAATCACATATTTTTTAATACTACATAAACGTGTGGTCTTTAAACTTAGACTCAACTTTTATTATGTCATCCAAATAAAAAAAATAATATAAAAACTTATTAATATGACAATATTAGTTTATTTTTGTTATTAATGACCTATTATAAGTTTGTATTTTTCTATTTCTTATTTTTGATTTAAAATTAATTTTTGATACATAGATTTAAGAAAATAACATTATAATGTCATTATGTTTTTTTATTAATTTAGTTTCAGAATATATATATATATATGTCTAATATTTGAGCATAAAATATTTATATTAAATAAAAGTAACATATTTTTATAAATATGTGTAAGCCCATTATTTGTTGATCCATTTATATATTTCTGCAGGTCCAAAACTAAAAGACTAAAATGCCATTAATGAATTTTATTAATCCTTTGTAAAAATAAGGGTATTTTGGAAAACTTAAAACATTCATTAAGAATATAATTTATGAATGATTCTAATTTAATAGTATTGATTGTTTTTCATTTGTTTTAGAAAATAAGGATATTTTTGAGTTAAGATTTAAGATATAAGGGAAGAGGATTGTAGACATCAATTTGACAAATAAAGGTTCAATATTCTGTGTGGATGATAAAGAAGCTTTCAATATTTGTGTAGGTGATGAAGAAGAAGCCATAGATGGCATTAAAAAAAATTAGTCTACGTTTTTTTTTATTTTCCTTTTTTTAGTTTTGTTTTCTTTTTTTATTAATCTTACATGGCATTTTGATTGGTGCTAACAATTAAGGTGAATTTGAGAGAATCACGGGGGCTGAACCCAAGTTTTTGTTTAAAAAAATAGGTCTGTAAATACGTGTTGTAGAAGGATATGACTCATACGACTTCGGTACCAGAGGAATATTTCTATATATTATAATACCTCTAACAGAAACAGTGCCGTCTCTATCATTGAGCTTCGAGGTTCCTAACAAGTACTATTTATATAAAAGAACAACTGATCACAGCTAAGTAATACAGTGTGTGCGAACTGTGAAATGTGAACACATCCAACTTGTTAATTTTTTTTTTTTTAAGTTCTATGAGCATTGGGATGTATGTACAATAATATGATATCTTATGTGATATCATAATATGAAATATTATCATCGCGCACGGTGACAATTCGACCGGTTTATGAGTCTTTGTTATGATAAACTAAGTAACAGTCCATCGCAATCTATAATATATTGTCCCACAGTTACAATGGCTATGCGAATACAAGCATAACAAATTCCACAACGATATTATATCAGAATTGATGATTCTGAATGAAATACATTTCAAAATGGGATGTCTTCAAAATATGTGTTGTAAATAGAAGTTAAAAGTAAAACATGACAAGAATCATCTTTTATCGTTATCCTATAAAACAAGAATATAACAAAACATTACGTACACTAAAACTACATAAAATCACATGTGAAACTAAGACAAGACTTTAAAAACAAAATAGACCAATATTTCTATCAAATTTCTTATCTGAATCTTTGGTATCTTTAATCATTATTAAGACTGAAACGACGTGTATTCTTTTTGATTATCGGCCTCCATTTCGATAAGAATCAAAATGAGACAGGGTTAACTTGTTTTCGATTCTCGTTACCCTACCCATCATCTAGCTCGTTGTTTACCTTTAGGCACCGAATAAAAACGTACAGGTTGGATTTTGAGTGAAGTTTCCATGAAGAATTCACGTATACTGTTTTTTTTTGTTCTTACAACATTTCTTATCGAAAAACCTGATCTCGTCACATGTGCGAAGTTCATAAAAATGCCATAACCATAACTTTAACCAGTAGTTTATTCAAGTTCAACTGAATTTCACTGTTTGTCGGTGCATGTGTACTGTCCAGCTAAAATAGTGAGTGTCGTTTCTACTGATGCTTTAAAACATTAAATGATTCATATATTACTTAGATTTTCATAATAACCAAAAATGAGATTTAAAAAAAACAAGAAAAAAAAATTAAACTAGTAAATATATTTATATTTATTGTATTTGAGGTTTATTCGAACGCAAGATCGAAACCTGAAAATGGTACACTGTTCTTTTTGCTGGCACCATTTGCATCTAGATGCATGGCTGCAGGAATATCATCATGATCTCCCGATCCAACCCGGGTTTCCAGCTCTCCGGTTGACGTGTTGGTGGCGGTGGTGGTGGTCCCAGTGAAGGGTTGGCTGTACAAAGCTGTGAGTTGGTGAAAATAAGGACAAGTCCTTGAGTCAAGTGGTCTCTTCTTGTTAACATCTTTTGTTTTCTTAAAATATTTGTTGATGTTTTCCCATTTCTCTTTGCATCTCTTGGCACTTCTCTTGTACCCACTCTCCAACATTTTCTTTGATATTCTTTCCCACAAACGAACAGGCTTTTGGGGATGATGATGATAATGAGATCCCATCTTTATGATGTTCATCATCATTCATGGTACTGATACTGCGTCTGATGTTGATAAGAGCTAGCACCTCATCTCTAGGCCATCTCTTGCTAATATCACTCTTATCATCACTTTTTGGAGGTTTTATGTTTTTGGGTTTTGGTTTTTAGAGTTTTAGTTGAAATGGGATCAAGTGGTATGTCATTGGTTTGAAGAGAAATAGGTAGTCTGAGGTTAGGGTTCGAGGTAATAGTGCTGATGAAGTTTGACACTCCTGTTATACCTTGGGTTTTTGGTAGAACTAAGGAAGATAAGTCTTGAGAAGGGCTTGGGCTATGGACCTTATAATTCCCATCGTCATGGCTATCATGATCTGTGAACTTAGATATGAACTTGATGATGCTGGTGTTTTCTATCACTAGCCATAGCTTGTTCGTTTGCTCTAATCTCTACCTCTTTGTTAAGCCTCTCCATCTCTTGCTTCTTCCAAGCTTCCTCTCTAGCCACTTTTTTTCTTCCTTCTTCCCCCATATCTCCAAGAAGCTTCTTATGCATCTCCTCTTGTTGAGCTATCATGTTGCTCACAACACCCTCAAAAACCCTGTTAGCACAACAAAACCTCTCCTTCTTTTTTCCTCTTCCTCTTCTTCTTGTCCCTCATGATCATCTTCAAGTTTAATGATGATGATGACGACTTCCCATCATCTTCATGGTTCCAACATTATCAACGGTGGTTACTTTATTCCCCATTGATGACTTCTTTACTTGACCCTGATGATCTCTTTTGTCATCAATAAGTCTTGTCCCGTTTCCTCAACGTTTCCTTTCCCTCTAGTGAATTGTTACTCTTGTTTTGGTTATCCCCAACTTCTGATGGGACATGCTCATCATCATTATGACCATGATGATAAAACTCTTCAGCCTCACTAAACCTATAATTTCCTTTGTTGTTGTAATTGCTGATGTGATGGTCATTAGCGCTGTTACTATTAAAATCTTCTCTCTTCTTCTTCAAATTTCTCTTTGCACTCTTGTGGACTCCTCTTAAACCCAACTTCTGCCAACTTTCTACAGCCATCATAATTTCATAACTACATAGCATCATTGATTATGCAAATATACACACCTACCAAAAATACACAAGCATATAATAAAACTTCGTAGTTTTTCCCCTATATACACATATAATATATCCATGTTTCAGTTCAATTGTATAATAAAACTTCTCGAGAAATGCCAATTATGTATAAATACATATTTAATGGCCAATCATTTGCCAAAATAAAATTTGCCAATCTATAGTCTGTCAATTGTGTAGCCAGAATTGTCACTTGTAGTTGAGCGCAGATTTTAAAATTTGCAACCAAACTAATGCAATAAAACACTAAATAGACTAATGTTCATGTCCATATGCATATATGAAAATATATAAATATTAGTTTGCATTATATAGAAGTATATTTCATATGTGTATCTGTGTGTGGAATATGTATTACCTTGAGGTGAGCTCCCAAGTGAATTCAGGGAACCAATTCTCCACCGTAGATCTGAACCTAAGAAGAGCAAGAACTTCATCACTACACCATGGATGATGATGAAAGTGACGATGATCTTCGCCATCATGATCCGTATGACCTATCCACTCAGAAGTAACACCCCATCTTTGATGTCATGGTGATGATGGTGAATTATCTTACGGCTATCGAGGCTCAGCATATGCTGGGCTTGATGGTTGGAGTTAAAAGAAGCGATGAGACAGGAAAGGAAGTGAACTTTCAGTCGCCGGTTGATGCGGCGGAGGAGGTGGCTGTGGAGATGCTATGAACTGCTGGATCTGTTCCGGTTACTCCCACCATCAAACATGTTTCTTTTATTCTCTTATTTTTCTTCTTTTGTTTCACTTAGCTATATTCACATCAAAACCTAACTTTTCTCTCTCCATTTGGACTCTCTTTTTATATTGCTATCGTATTCATTTATAGGGATATAAATATAAAAATTTGAAAAATAAAACAATCGATAGTTCAGTGATACTAGTGTGTTTCCTGCACCATGTGCAGAAATAAAGTTTAAAATATATTTATTTTAAAATATAATTTTATTAATTTTTATTTTGTTAATTTTTGATTTTATTATTTGCTTACAATATATAATTTTAATTTAATCATATGTAAACTTTAAGATAAAAAAATATTTTTATTCAATGTATATTAGTAATATATATTTATATCTTTTTTCTAAATATATTCAATCAAATTTTGTAAATGTAAGAGAAAATTTTGTTAAGTGTATAATTATCAAAACATAAAACTAAATAATTTCTAAAATTTATGGATATTAAAAATAAACTAATAGTATTGGATTAGAAAATTACATTTAAAAACTGTATAATTTTGAAGAATTGTTTTACTAATAATAATTATAAAATATAATTAAATTTTGAAAAATCCAAAATAATATTATATTTCTATTTATAACATTATATTATTATTGCTAAATTAATGATGATCAAATAATAAATGAAATGTCTATGTCACTATTTAAAGAAAATTATATATTTTTTAAAAATGCATAGTATTTTGAAGAATTGTTTTTAGTAATAAAAATTATATACTTATAAAAATATAGCTAAATAATATTTCGAAATTTTAATTATTATTATATTTCTATTTAATTTATTATTTATTGTTATAAATTATGATATATAAATTATTGCCATATTTTAAAAACTTACCTTAAATATAAATCAATATTAAATGTAATGTCATAATTATCTTAAGTTATTACCATATATTTTTAAAAATTATCTTAAATATAAATCAACACTAAATGTAAATATCCATCTCATAATTTATTTCAAGCCATGTCATCAATGTTGGTGTGCCATGTCATATTTTCTTTCAAAATTAATATGGTGATGACACATGTCAAAATCACTTCTCAAATATAGACTAGAAGATTTTTGAATCGCGGTCCAGTTCTTTTTCGAAAAAATGTTATTTTAAATTATCAACTTTTAAATTTAGTTAAAATAAAATACATTTTTCTGAACTAAAAATATTCAATTTTTACTAACAATTCATTTTAATCGTATCATTTGTCAACCGTTATAGTTAACTAGCATTGGACTTAAAATTTTAAAATACCTTTTAAAGTTCATGGTTTTTAGACAAAATATATAAATAAACATTTTTACAATAAATAAGTTGGTAACTAAAACATTTTATAAATATGAATATTGAATAGTAAAAGTACAATTTTCACTATTTTCTTCAAAATAAAATTTATATAAGTTTTATTTATATTATAAAATGTCAGTTAATATATCATTAGTTAAAAATTATCAAAAATTTAATAATTTTTAGGACGGTATGTAACTTTTTGTAACCATTTATTTTGTCTTAATTGGGTTATGTTTCACAATTTTATTGTCAAAAATTTGATTTTTTAAAGATGTTAGTATTTTTTATTCTCAGAAGAATAAAATTAATAGCATAGGGATTTTTTCATAATTTTGTTGATAACTTATTTTACATGCCATGATGCAGAATGAATATTGTATGAAATTATATAATTTAATATATGTTTTATAAACATAAAGAATCTTGAATAATACATCTAACGATAATTCTTTTCGTTTGGGAATCAAAAAGTTAAATTAACATTTCACTAACAAAAATTTTGACAGTAAATTATAAAACATAATCCAAATAGGATTGTATAATAGTTTCAAAAATTGATTGTAAATAATTCTAAAGTTCTTCATAATCATTTTATAACTAAATATTTTAGATATAAATTTACTTTAAAATGAACTCTTTTTTAGTTTGAATTATTTATATTATAGTATAACTATTATTGTTATAGTTGTTAAAAATATATTTTTAAATATTTTAAAATCAAATATTTTATAAAAAATGTTGATTTTTATTTGTGCCAAAAATCATCAACTTTAAAAAACATTTTAGGTCTCTATAGTTGACTAGAGATAGATCTAAATTGGTATGATCAACTAAAGTGTATGACATAAAAATTGGTATTTTATTTTCAAACAAATTTGAAAGTTGATGATTTAAATGATATTTTTCCAGTAATTTTCCGACAAAAAAAAAGTTTAGATGATATTTTCCCTAGAAAATAAATGTATAGTCGCGAAAATTTCCCTCGTTAAATAAAATAAAATATAGTAACACTAGCAATATATGTTTTGTTGTTATTCTTATCAGTCAATATTTTTCTTATCAGTCCATATTTATTTCTAGCAATAATGAAATTGCAAGACACGTATTTTTTACCCAAAATCTGCCGTGTAGATAAATACGCGTAAATATTCCATATTTATTTTGTTTATTTTTGCATAATAATTGACTGATAATGAGTGTTATTTTATATATGTGAAAAAATATTGAATCTTTCTCAAAAAAAAAAGAAATTATTGCATCTATTTATAAAATTGCAAATGCAAAGACAATACTACTATAAAAATCGAACATTATCACTGACATTTTGTACAAACACCATAAACGATTCATCTAGCTCATGTTATAGCCACCCCTTATGCTCAAACAAATTAAATGAATTAATGAAAATGAGCATTATGACTTGGGATGGGACGAAAACGTGTATAGTTCGAATATTATATAATGTTAATAAGATAATTACAAAGGTGGTTTTTTGTAAATTACAATAAAGCTGGTTTTCAGATTCATATTTATATATTTGTCGTAGATTCATAGGATAAACATAGGCACTTAAACTACTTTTATTAAAACTAGCTATTTCAACAAAATCCATTGATTTACTAAATGATACTATTTCTAAATAAGTGATGTATGATTCATGGTAGTTAAAAGAAATTCGGACCTAGCTTAGTCCATTAAACAGTAACTCGAATTGCATTTCATAAGAATAAGTTAGTAAATGAAATTAAATTTCTTAAGATATTGAGAGCATCGTCTATACCCCTTCAGATATGTCTATGTCTATTGAGAAAGATGCCTTTAGAATCCTATGCAGAAGCAGGAGCAGATGCAGTTGTTAGTGTAATAAACGGCAAACGGGAATGGCAGGGCACGTGAATACATGCAGGAACTGGGTCCTCTTTATTTAAAACTATTCTGTATTTTTATGTCCCCATTTGTCTTTTAGGTCTCACTCATCTGCTTCTCAGGTCCACCATATTTATCTCTTCCTTCTCTTGTCGCTACTGCATCAGCATTTTTCCACTTTGATCATGGTATGCTATTAGGACGAGGTGCATGTAAATTCTTGACCTAACAAAAGGAAGAGCTCGATTGTGGTTTACATGTATGATCGATAACAATTAAGCAGACAACATCATTCTTGAATTCTTGTCGTAAGTTTGATCCATTTATCTGTAGGATTTTTTTGGACAGCTATGATCGATAAAAGGTTTCGTACTAAAAGAACACTACCAATCTCTATTTATGGACTACATTTCTTCACGGATTAGGTTCATTAATACCACAATGGAAACTTTTGAGTCACTTATATATCTAGGGTATTTCCAATATAAAACTAAAATAGAACAAAATTGTTTAACTCAACTTCATATTTCACTTCATTAGATAAACAAAAAAAAATAGATTATTTCATTTATGGAATAAAATATAGAATTAAGTTAAAGTATTTCTTAGAGCATCTCCAATGTATTACTCCAATTTTACTTCAAAATGGTGCAACTCCAAAATGGAGTGATGTTTTACTCCAATGTATTACTCCATTTTTTATTCCAAAATTAATAATTTTTTAATAGTATCTTATACTTATAAAATTTACTAATTAACCCCAACTATTTTATGTTTGCAAAAATACTTAAAAATATAATTTATTTAAATTAAACATTTATTATTAAAAGGTACAAAAAATCATAAAAATAGAATAAAACATAATGTATAAGTTGGTTCAATAATAAGCATTAGAATATTTTCCCACAAATGATCGATTAATGCATTTCGTAATGAAAAATGAGTTTCTTTATCTTTGATATTCTTTAAATCGAGTAATTTTTTTTTGAAATCGGATATTTAAATCATTTATTTTATATTATTTTATTTTATATTATTTTTGTTATTTAATTATGTTATGTATTTTATGTCAAATTACTAGATAATGAAATAACTTATGTTGTTGTATCATTTTAAAATATTATTTAAATAAGAAATAAGAACATTAATATTTAAAGGACCATTTCATAAATAAAAAAAGTTCAACTCTAAAATAGAGTAATGTGTAAGATTACTCCATAAATGGAGTAACCCTAACCATTACTCCATTTTGGAGTTGGAAATGAAGTGGGGTTGGAGAGGATTTTACTTCAAAATGATGTTTGAAGTAGAAAATGGAGTAGGATTGGAGATGTACTTACTACATACTCGATTTTATTCTTCAAAAGAGTATTAACTGGAAGGGGGTTGGGACCTGATCCGTTACTTTATTAATCTGTTTGTTTTCCTACTCACAATTCACAATAATCCATTTTTTGTATCCAACGATTAATTTTGAACAAATAACATTTTATATACTTAAATGAATCTCGATCCTACCTTTAAACGATATTGTTGGATCTGTGTTCATTTGAACCTAAACTTCTCATGTTGCAAATTAGTTTCCAAATAGTTGATATGCTTATTTTTATATATATATATATATATATATATATATATATATATATATATAACTCTCTTAGTATGGTGAGATTCCTAAAATATATAATTTTCAGAGATCCAAACAATTCAAACGCAAATAATTTGCTTTGCATATACACAGATCAGAGAAAAGTATATAATATATACTTGCGGTCCTTATAGTAGGGTTGGGCACAAATACCCGTTACCCGTCTTAAATTCGTTACCCGCTCCGTACTTGCCCCATAAATACAAGTACTCGTTTTAATCAAGGCAAGTAACAAGTTAAGAATTTTAAATACTTGCAAGTGCAAATCAAGTAACAAGGCTTAAAATTATTTTAGGTATTTGACTCGTTTCGATCCGCTACTTGATTTTCAAAATATATTGTAACATTTACATTATTATTTCATCTATTTTAATATTTATTTAATATCAAACATGTGGGATTAAATAATTTTCTCTTTTTTCAAATTTTACGCTATATTATCTTACATTGGTGTAGCATAAGAATCGGAAAAAAAATTAGTATAAATATAGACAATCACCTAACCATAAAATCATTAAAATATAATTTATATTTTAAAGGCTCAAATACAAAAATTTTAAGTTAAGTGAGCAAGTATAAGTACAGAAAGTTACTCGCAAGTATCTCATATATAGACGAATACTCGCTTAATTAAGGACTTGGTATTAGCAAATACCAATATAAGGCAATTTTTTTACTATCCGAAGAAAGCAAGTCGGCTTATAAGTATGGCAAAAATCCTAGATACTTGTCATATGCTCAGCCCTACTAGTAAGTAATCGAGCAAGGCAAGTAATTTGCAAGTTACATGTTTTGCGACAAATACTCGATATAACAAGTACTCGTTTCCGACAAGGCAAGTACCAAGTCTAAAAATTCATTACTCGTTCAAGGTAAGGCGAGTATCAAATATATGTAAAAATGCAAGTACTCGTCTTGCGCCCGCCCCTACCTTATAGTAAATATTTACAAGCTAAAAAAATATATTTACAAGCTACCTTTGAACGAGAAGATAAAACATGTTGGGCCGATTTTAATAGAGCTTTTGAGTTCATAACCTTTGAAGCAGAAGATAAAACATGTTGGGCCTATTTTAATAGACCTTTTAATAGATGTTGGGCCTCCAATCCTCTATAGCCCATATTACAACATACGTGGCTCTAGAAAACTCTGACCGTGTACTTTGAAAGCGACTTTTTAGGTCGCCCTCTGTTGGTTGGTGAGTCACCGAAACTGAACAACTTTTTATTTCTCAATGTGATGATAAGCCCATAGATTCGTTATTGTACTTTGACATTTAGGCTATATCACCAATACATTAAAGTTCTTCGACACATTTTCATGATTTACAAATTCAAAGTGCTTTACTTTTGGGTCCACTGCATTCTAAAGTACAATAAAATTGATAGATAGCTTTCATTTGCGGTGGCTTTTGTATGAGCATTTATGTTGTTCACTGGACACACAACTACTACCTGTACTGATCCATATCCCCTTTCATCAATGTATCTCAACAAACTCTCAGTTTTCTCAATTCATTTCAATCTTTTTACAGAGAAAAAAAAGAGAAGACTTTTCTTAGTGTTTAATAATAAACTAAAATGTGGGTTTGAAAATGTTAATCATTTGCATTTTTCTTTCCTTCTATATATACGTGTTTCTAGTTACCTCAAGACACATATACCAATAAACAGTTTCTTTCTCTCGATCTTTATAGTAATTCTTCCCCAAAAATATATTATTATAAAGAAAAATGGGTATTTCCCGACAGAACCGGGTTGAAGTCAAGTCGATGCTAACCGCGATATCAAGCAAGCCATCTCGATCGGGTCAGGTACACACGTTTTCCGCTTTAGACAACGCTGTGACTCCCCATACGGTCCATGTCATCTTCTACTATCCTCGTAGTCCATTCAAATCCTTTGACCTTGACTCGGTTCGGATTCCGTTGTCGGAGCTCCTCTCGATGTACCCGCCCGTAATTGGTCGGGTCAATAAAACCCAGGAAGGGATCTTGGAGGTCAAGTGTAACGATGCTGGACTTCGAGTCTTGAAAGCCAAAGTTTCTGTTGGTATTGATGAGTGGCTAAGATCAGCTGATGGACATGAGGAATCTGATCTAACGGCTTGGGAAGACATGCCAGAAGATCCTAGTACTTGGTCGCCGTTTCGCATGCAGGTATTAAAATATTTTGAAGTTCTATATATATTTTTTTTATTTGTCAACTATATATATCAACTATAAATAAATATATATATATATATATATGTTTGTTTTTTTGGTAGTCTTCTATATTTTCATTTCTGATATAAAAAATACACATATGTAAAAAAATATTAACAAAAATTATAAACAATGAAGTATAATTTATGAACAAATTGCACTTTTTCAAAAAAAAAATGCACTGAAAATATATTTTGATATATTTTTTTATAAAATATGTGTTCGTTTACCATCTGTTCATACATTATACTTCGTTATTTCTAAATGTCTAAAAAAATTCGAAAAAATACATTTCTACCTTTTCCATGTAGTTTTTATTAGTTAATAATAAGAAAGTTTTAAAATTAATTATATTTGTTTATTGGTTAAAATGGGGGAATATATATATATATATATATATATCAATATATTATATTTAATGATTTTAACAGATCAATGAATTCGAAGGAGGAGGTGTGGCTATAGGTCTGAGCTGTCCACACATGCATGCAGACGCAACAACGTTAACAGTTCTCTTAAAGTCATGGACGGAAGCTCAACGCCGTCAGTGTATTACCCAACCTCCTTCCTTTTTCCCTCTGCCCTACAACTTAACGGATACTGACGCCGTTAACTCCGACCGCGACTCCTTCTCCAAGCCCATCGCTGGACTCGTTTCAACCAAAACAGCCACCGCCACATTTAGATTCTCTGGCTCCGCCTTCACGAGATGTGTCAAGGAACACTCCATCCACGAGATATCCCCCAAAGCGACGCCGTTTGATGTGTTCGCCGCTCTTTTCTGGACACGTGTCTCTCTAGCGAAGGACAAGAGTGATCGAGTTTGCTTATGTGTGGACTTCAGGAGGCTCTTGCCTAATCCGCTTCCTTACGGTTTCTTCGGTAATGCTTTGAACTTTTCGTCTCTTGAGATGACTAACGTGGTGGACGTAGGGGTAGGACACGTGGCACGTTTACTGAACGAACATGTGTCGAGTCTGAACGTGGAGAAAATCAGGTTCGGTCTGAAACGGGCTAGGTACCAAGGGAAGATGTATGGTAAGGACCTGACGATTGTTAACATGGAACATATGATCGTGGAAGGAGAGCCGTTGATGTACCAGGCCGTGTTTGAGGAGGGTGTTAAGCCTATGCACGTGAGTTACCGGATTGGAAACGACGGCGGAGAAGGTGTGATCATGGTTATACCGTCGCCGGAGAAAGGGTTTGGGAGGACAGTTTCAGTGACTTTGCCGGAGGAAGAGATGTCAAAGTTACTTTCTGATCAAGAAATCCTTCGTTTGGAACCTGAGGTGATTCTGAAAGGTGTGAAGTGATTTATATCAGAACGATCTTTAAAAATGGAATAATGTTTCATGATTATTAATGTGTATAATCTCGTATATGACGGTGTACGTGGATATGTTTAATAAAATTGATCTAAATGAATTTTTTGAACAGATATAAAAATAGAGCAGTTGAATTAATTGGTGATCTATGAAAATATGACTAATACTAATAACCGTGCAATTGAAGTTAAAACACGTGAAAATTTATATAATGGTTACCAGATAAGTAAACGAGTATTTTGAGTTTCTGAATAATTAGCACACTCGATCGTCGGACCAGATGGATATATAAACATAGAGAGAAAGCACCATGAGCACACAAGATGGACGGACAAGAGTTGCAGAATGTTTTATTAACTAATCTATGAGTTACAGTCTTACAGAAGCATGTTTGTTATCTTGGTCACGGATGAGATCACACTTGTCAATACCACCAACGAGTCAACGACAACCATAATAATAAATGTTCATAATAAGTAGGCCAAGTAGACTTTACAATACATCCACGTCAATATATTCCAATTCCAAATTTTCAAAATTAAACATGAAAGTATTTATAGAAAAAACGAATCAAATAAAACAAAATAGTTTCCAACAGTATCGATAACAAACTTGGAATCCCTATTCGCTAGTAATCAGCTTGAACGTAGGACATACACTCTGTATGGCTTTTCCCTATTTTACTAGTTCCATGCAACTAATCTATAAACACCATCAAAAACATTTTTTTTTTTAAATTTCGTCTCAAATCAAAGAGAACATAATGGACATTGAATCTTCTACAACCCAATCACCACATGTTCACCAAGAATCCACAAACCAAGATCCGCTCATAAAGCATAGAGGAGGATGGAGAGCTATCAAGTACATTATCGGTACTTACGTTCTCTCCTATTTTCTGATTTTACGGGTTTATTCTTATGGGATATATATTAATTGACTGAAGTGAAAACTCCATTGGGTTTGTGAAGCAAACGAGTCATTCGAGAAGCTGGCGTCCATGAGCTTGATAGGGAATCTATCGGTGTACCTCACGACGAAATACAATCTTGGTGGTATTTTCTTGGTGAACATCATTAATATCTGGTTTGGTTCGTGCAATTTTCTTAGTATCCCAGGTGCCTTTGTCTCTGATGCATACCTCGGAAGATTCTGGACCCTTCTCCTCGGTTCCATCTCCTCTTTCCTCGTATTTTTTCTTTCCTCTCTTCATTCCAACTAGACGTGTAAATGCATTAAAAAGGGCTAGAACCTTTTTTTTTGTGTTGGTGAGAAAATACCTATGATGTCAAATAAAATATATTTTTATTTTCTTTTTAATAAATATCTTTAATTCGATATCATCCACAGTTGTGTTAGCAACCAAAAATAGCATGGGTACTTTGTACCACCAAAAGAAAAATATTTAATTAAAATTCTCAACATAGGATTTAGAGTAACTTAATCATTTAATTTCAAATTCATGTTATTTTGGAGATTTTCTCCTTGCTAATTTTATCATATTTTTTGTTTGCTGTCTAAAAGATTTACGTCTGATAGTAAATGTGAAAGATAAGAGATTGATCCTTTTTTTTTAATTTCACTTGATAGGGAATGGGAATAATTGCTCTTACCGCGGCTCTCCCGCGTTTAAGACCCGAGGCTTGCAAAGATCCAACAAATTGTTCAAACCCGCCCGAGCGCTGGCAGCTTGCCGTTCTCTTTGCTGGCCTAGGTTTAGTAGCCATTGGAGCAGGAGGGATCAGACCATGCAACATCGCATTTGGAGCAGATCAATTCGATACAAGCACTACAAAGGGCAAATCTAATCTTGAAACATTCTTTAACTGGTGGTACTTCTCCTTCACCGTGGCTCTTGTCATTGCACTGACGGGTGTCGTGTATATACAGACTAACATCAGTTGGGCCATTGGTTTCATGATCCCCACGGCTTGTCTTGCACTCTCTATCACTACCTTCCTCATTGGCCAGCACACATACATCTGTGCAGAGCCTAAAGGAAGTGTGTTCGCAGACATGGTTAAGGTTGTTGCCGCGGCTTGTAAAAAACGTAAGGTGAAATCTGGAGAAGGTGTAACATTCTACTTAGGCTCTTCTAAGGATGGATCCTCAACCACTTTGGTCCAAAACAGAGAGAGGTTAGTTTGTTACATAAGATTGTTTTTTTTTGTTTTTTTTCGTTTACATGTTAGTAAAAAATGTTTTATCTTGTAGAAGATATTAAAAACTTCTAATATTTGATACCAATAAAAACTATTATTATTTATTAACAATAAACATAATTTTTCTAACTATTTGTAAAAATAGTTATTCATTTTAAATCAGTCCACAATTTTAGTATTTTTAGACAAAGAAACTTTATAATTCAAATTTTTTCATGTTACAGTGTGTGTGTTTTTTTCAAATGAAAAAACAAATTTAGGGGGTGTTATTAAATAGTGAATTTACAAAGAGTTTTGATGAGTTTTAAAATTAAACAGTTTCCTGAATTTAAAAAGAGTTTTGCTGATTTTTAGACTTTTATAAAATTAGTTAAAGAGTTTTGTAGATTGTTATATATTTATTAATTGAGGATAACTATAAACTTTTGTAGATTTTTTATTTTTAAGTACTGCAATATTGTGTTGTTATCCAAAATCTTTATGCCATCGTCAAATTTTTTATATGAACTTTCTGAAACTACATTTTGTATGTTTATGTCAATTTGATCATTACTGGTTTTCAAATTGTTTTATCGTTGAAACTTGTGAATTTCTAAGATGAATTATGAAATATTTGGTGTCATTCAATGTTGTTGGCCTTCGTCCCAGATTATATTTCATTATGAGGAGACTTTTGTTTGTGCCAGAGAATCTTGTGGTGATATTTATAACCTCTTTCTCTCAAAAATGGTGGTTTCACTAATTAGATCATATATTTGTCTACACGTTACGGTGGGGGTGAGTGGGTGAGGGAAAAAGGAAGTGGTGTTTTACAATTTTTCGGCGGCTAGTGAAATAGACGTGCTACAATTACAGATTTGTGTTTTGTTAAAAAAAAGACTTTGGAAATCTTGATCAACTTGCAATACTTTGATAAACAGATTTTATGAAGAAAAGTTTGGCAAATCAATAATCCAATAACGACAGACTTCAAAATATGACATAATCAGTTAACTTTCATTTCTTTTGAATAACACAAGACTTGTAATGACTATGTAAAATAATGAATCCAATAACTCTAGATTTTTATAAACTTTTAACTACTTATTACAAATTTATAAACCAATAACACCATACTTCAACATATTTTTGAGAAGTTGTAAATGAATAACACTAGAATTATCAAAACTTATAAATCTATATAACTCTTTGTAAATTAACAATCCAATAACACCCCCTTAGTATTTTAAAGATTTTGTATGTACTTTAAAATGCTAGCTAGACGCAAACAGAAATGGGAATTTTTTAAATATGTATGATGTTTGTGATTAGATTTTACAAAAAGTTGCATTGGTTACAAGAAACTAAATTAGTACTCTTTTAGAAAAATATAAATATTCTTTCACTTTTAATGCAATCTAAACAATGGCATTGACATGTGAAGTTGTAATCTGTAATTAGTACTCTTTTCGAAGTTGTCTCTAACATTTCTTCTTCTTTTTTTACAACAAGCTAAGGAATTGTAATTCAGGAAATGATCTTAGTTGGAACCTCACTGTGACAATGTGTGTGAATTAGATTCTTGCACTGCAAGTCTCTAACATTGTCTTCTTTTGATGATTTACTGTGACAGGTTAAGATTTGTTGAGAAAGCAGCAGTGATAACAGACCCGAACGAGTTAAACGAAGAAGGCAAAGCCAAGAACAACTGGAGATTATGCAGTGTGGAGCAGGTGAAGAACCTTAAATGCGTAACCGGGATTTTACCAGTTTGGGTCACAGGAATAGCGTGTTTCATGCTCACTGACCAACAGAACATATACGGGATACTCCAAGCCATTCAAATGGAGAAAACGTTCGGACATAACTTCCAAGTCCCAGCAGGATGGATGAACCTTATCTCCATGATTACTCTTGCTGTCTGGATCTCACTATACGAGTGCGTCATCCTACCAATAGCGAGCCTAATCACAGGACGCAAACAAAGGTTAACTATGAAACAAAGGATCCAAATAGGTATCGTGATGGGGATCGTTTGTATGCTCGTGGCAGGTTTCTTGGAGAGAAGTCGAAGAGCGGCCGCTCTAAAGAAGGGCTCGTTTGTGTCTCCCGTTTCGATTGTAATGTTGCTTCCTCAGTTCATGCTTGCTGGTCTAACCGAAGCGTTTTCGGCAGTGGCTTTGATGGAGTTTCTGACGGTTAAGATGCCTGAGCATATGAGAGCTGTCGCGGGAGCGATCTTCTTCTTGAGCTCGTCGATTGCGAGTTATATATGCACACTTCTTATTATTGTGATTGATAGCGTGACACGCAAGGAAGGGCGCTCGTGGTTAGGAGATAAAGACTTGAACAAGAATAGACTTGAGTACTATTTTTTCATAATAGGTGGTGTTCAAGCCGTGAATCTGCTCTATTTTAGGTTTTTTGCTTCCAGGTTTATCACTGAGAACAACGAGGATAATGAGATTTTTAGTTAAGTGGTTGAGATCACCTTTTCATCTTTGTTTTACTGGTTAAAGCCATAGAGGTTACGTTTCTTTTTTTCCATAATCTGTTTCTTGTGTACTGTGGTTTATTTCCATTTTTAGTAGTATTATCACCCCGTGTGCTAAGCACAGGTCTATTTCTGCTTAACTGTATTTAAACTCTTAAAGAAATAAAACTATAGTACTCTTTATTTGTTGTTTTAAATCAAAATTGAATTTCTAATAGCTTACAAAAAGAAATATAAGATAGCGAAATATGATTTGTTATGAAAACAAATTTGTGAAAAATAATCAAACCATATCAAATAAATTTGTAAATATCCAATTTGCATCATCACAATTGTTGATAATCTTTTTACTCGGTATATATAGTGTCATAATAGTATTATTTGTTACCCATGATATGATTTCTTCAAAGCTACAAAAACAAAATAAAGATATTTAAGGAGTCACATAAGAGAAGAACTAAATATACCGCTTGTTTTTAGATTATTAACTGTACTGCTTCCCTTCTGTTTTGATTTTTTTTTGAACTTTCCCTTCTGTTTTGTTGCAGAGAAAGCTACTTAATTTGTTTTTTTTTTGTCTTTTATCTTTGTTTATATGTTTATGTATTTCTTCTGAGGCAAAAGCAAGGCAAATTTTATAAATATATAAGTGATTGAAAAACAGATCTATAAATATAATTAAGCAATCGAAAAATAGAAACCAAAATAAATAAATACCTACTTTTTTTTGTAACTAAAAGGATTAAACCCGGGTCAATGATGACACAAGCCTAACCCCCGGGTGGAGGTACAGTCCACGGATAGATCCTCTCTTAGGCATTCAAATGAGTCGAAAGTGATAACTCATATCCGTGTGGCCGGTGGGGCTTGAACCCAAGTTCGTTTTATTGGGTTTTTTAATTCCCTCAAGCGCCACTAGGGATAAATACCTACTTTGTAGATAAGATTTGGAGATGTTTATTTTTACCTTCTTTGCTGACAAAATTTTATTTTTTATTCTTCTACCAAAAATTAAGCTTTTGAACACACTATACTCGAGTTTCATCTATCTTATTAAAACAGAAACATTACAACTTCTTCTAGGTGGATTTAAAGTTGGACCTTATGTAATTAATGTTATATTAATTTACTTATTATTAGAAATGTTTTTTTATAAATAATTAATATCAATCATTACCATAGTTTTTTACTTCTTACCTTATTATTATATTCACTACGCATGTTTCCTTATATTGCATATATTTTACTATAAGCTAGATACATTCACTAGCATATTATACTATAAGATATATTATTAATAATACATGTACTAACATATAATACTATACGACAGATTAATAATAATACAATATATTATATGTATTCATTAACTTGCATCTATCAATATTAGCAATACTATGAAGACGGCAAATTCTATACTTTGAACCTATAAACCATGATATACTAATTTATAACAAAAATGATATTACTGTTACAAAATAATTTTTATAAAAATTATTTATAGTAGCAATTTGTTATATAAGATAAATTTAATCAAGACCCAAATCTTTTTTTTTCCTGTTCAGAAAAAAAGAAACCTACGAATATATACCATTAAGTTAGCCAAAAAAATTTCGAATAAATAGTAAATCTCACCAAACCAAAAAAATGAATTAAAAATATAACAAAAGATATTATGTTTGAAATTTAGCTCACCGGGTCGGATATAAATCTGTTCATTTCAGGTATGAGTTTTTCGAGTTCTCAACATTTGGATCTAAGTAGGTATTTGATTTTTTTTGTCCGGATCGATTTTTTTTGGTTCCAGACCATTCTAATTTTTTATATTATAAATCTTAAATAATATACAACATGTATATAAAATATGTGAATCAAAAGATAAACCCGCGCATGCGCGCGGGTCATGATCTAGTTTTTAATCTAAAATGAACAATTAAGAGAATATTAATTGAGAATAAGAGGAACCTGAATCTTAATTAAAGTAACCTAAAACTTGTATAGAATGTTTTTTAGTAGAAAACTCAACAGAGAAAATGCATGGATGAGATGAAAGAGAGACATAGAAGAAAAGAGAGAGAGAGCAAAGAAATATTAAATAGAAAGGAAAATATCAATACTACTAAAACTGGATCATGACCACCAATTATTATTTTCAACTAAAATAATTTTAACAAATTATATTGCAGAACTGTGTAACTTTCTTTCTAAATTTCACAGTACCAACTTCTTTTTTTGTTTCTTTGCAGACAGTTATATATAATGACAATTATTCTTCTTTTGGGGTTTATAGAATACGTTTGCTAAGTTACAGAAAAAGGAAGAATATCTTTCGTAAAAAAAAAGGAAGAATATGACTGGTAACCTATATTATATTATTATACTACAATATGATTGAAATCTGTTATATTATGTACATAAATTATCACTGTAATATTAGCATGTTATTCAGTTACGTTTGCTCATTTTTTTCAGAGTAATGTATTCCATCCAAATTATTTCTTTATATCATTCAATAATCTCAACTTTTTGATAGAAATAAAAACTATTCATTTAAACTCATCTAGACAGGTTTTTAATGGGTTATTCTATTAACTTTTTATTAAATGTGATTTATTCTATTAAAACAACATCATGATCTATTAATATAAGTGTGGTCCAACTATCTTAATTGAATAGATTAAAACTTCTTATTAATTATTTGATAAAAATATTAAACAAATAAAATATAAATATAACTAAAAATACAAATATAAAAATAAATTTCTATATAAATGTAAAGCAAAAAATATTCTTGCCCTTTTAAAGTCGGTCAGAATCTAGTATTTTATTAAATTAGGAACATGGCCTATTGATATAAGTTTAGTCCAATTATTTTTTATTTAAAGATAAAATAAAATATATATCATTTTTATGTAACACAAATATGAAAATTGAATTTCAAAAAAATGTAAAACAACAAATATATCCATATTTTAAAAGGCATGTAAAATCTAGTAAATAAATATTCATATAAGATAAAGTTTTATTTCAGTGATTGAACGTGGTATTGTGAGAGATTTTAGGAAATATTGTTTGAGTTCTAGGAAACATTTTTTATTAATTTATTTTTGTAAACTTATTTCATGTATCAGTATTTGATATTTTTCAACAACAAGATGTTATTGTATCAGTATTTGATTAGTCAACCGATTTGTGCTTTAGAATAGAAAAAAAATCTATAGGCATACTGTGTAAGGATTATAGGTATTCGTAAAGAGTTCTATAGTTTCCAGGTTCTACTTGAATTGTTTACAGATTCGGTAAATTTCGGCTTTTGATCATGTATTGGTTTAAAAATTGCTAGGATTTACAAATTGATTATCAATGATTTCTTCATTTTGTTAACCTATAGTATTTCTGTAACATAAAGTTTATTCTTTTTACAGCAAATTATCTATAACTTTTTTTAATAAACCCATCCTACTAAATAAAACAAAAAAAACCATATATCTTCACGTTAAGAATTTCAGAAATTTGTTTCATTAATTATCAATGATTTGTCTGGATTTCAAATACGTAAAGAGAGAATATCGATTACAAAAAAAAAAAAGAATATCGATTACAAGACTGATGGGCCTTACAATTATTCACTAGTTATTTGAAATTTCCAAAGTGTCTCAAAAATATGTTTTGTACATACTGTTATCAGTTCATGTTGTGTTGTACATTAACGTCCTTTTGCTCACCAGACGAGCTATAAAAGCCAGGCAAAAATTGTTATTGTAATGGGCTGCCGATAAAGTGAGTTCTATGTACACTCCTTTGGAAAAATTGTTGCGTACATTTCTATAAAATGCACTCCCATTTTGCTTCGAGCAACGGTTTCTTCGCATAGAAACTACTTTTATATCTAGAAAATTGTGGTCCATCTAAGAAAATTATAAAAAATAGTTTTGTTATTAATATCATCAAATGCAGTTTATTATTACTGGTTTTAATTTATCTCGAAAGAGTTTACGGTTAAGCCTTCTATAGCTGAAAAATAAAGATTGATAGCCACTAAAATTTAATTTATAATCGTATAAACATAAAACTTATATGTAGAAAAGAACAAATATTCTGAGCTTCTAAAATAGCTAAGCAGCTGTCGGATAATAGTGGAGCCATTAGCCATAGACTGTGGACGGTCATGGAGACACATAAAACGGTAATGGATGAGCCTTTACAAATGGTATCAAACGACTACTGAGCTCTGTGGCTCACATTATTGAAAGTAAAGTTTTTGTGTTGCAACGAAAATGTTACACAATGCAACTGTAAATGATTTTATTATATTGCTTTCTAGAAAATGATGGTAGAGGTAGATATTGCTAAAATGTAACATATATCACCTGGGCATTTGTGTTCTCTGCTGAAAAACTTTAGTTAAACGTCTTTGAATTTGAGAAGTTGTAACAAAAATGATCTACCTTAATTTTCAATAGTGCAAGAGTGACAAAATACTTAGAAAATCTTGGTGATATGCAGAATCATAAATGAAACTTTATACGCCAATTGAAAGATGCAGTTTGCAGAGGTGTTCTGTATCAGTTCGTGAAGTATTACGGGAGGTAGTACATGCGTGTCCCATGAGGATGAAACTGAATGAGATCGAGTTTTGTGATGTGCATAGACTTGATGAGCTTGGAAAAGAAAAGATGATAAATGTTTGAAGACATATAGACGTTTTCCATTAAGCAAAAGGGAGTTTACTTGAAGATAAAATTTTTTATTAAGGTAAATGGAAAGTTACCTTATGCGTATTGGAAAGACTTGGAGAACAAGTGGAAGACTTGGAGAGCGAGTTAAAGACGTGGAAAGCAGGTTCTAGTCTGTTATATAAGGAGAGACATACCTTATGAAAAAGTCAGATCTTGTATAGAAGAGAGAAAGGATCTCATTGTATATTGGTGTTATCTGCTTGGTGTCGAGGCAGTGTCTGAAGTAGTTTCTGAGAATTTGATGTGGATTTAGTTTGGGTGGCCTTGTTGTTGGCGCTTTGTGTGGTGGAGTTAGCCATCGTGTGTAGTTCGTGGTGAGCTGTGTGTGTGCTTGGAGGATCAAGCGTTTTGTGTTACTGGTTTGCGTTGGGTGCTGACTTACTTGGTGAAATACTTCCGAAAAGTGGAAAATTGAAGTCTGAACTCAAGGGGAGTTTAGTTCGGGATTTGGAAGATCCTGATAAACAGAAATTTAGACTCTAGGGTGAGTTTTAGCTTAGGATTGGGCTAATCATAAAGGATTCTTGTAATAGAAAAGATTGGTGTAAGACTTTCTTATTTTAATGAATTCGAAAAGAGAAACTTGTATCTTTTATTTTCTGCACTTTAATTTTCTACTCTCACTACATCAACATCAATGTCATATAAAAATCATAAACAAAACTTTATAATCATATTCATAATTGTAGTAAAATATTTGCCATAAATAAATAATATATCAAGCCGATGTATTTTAGAGTATGGTTAGTGGAAGTCTTTTAGTAAATCTCTCAATATTAATATAGAAAAACAGAAGATAATTAAGAAAGAAGGAGACGAGTTCATGAGATTCCTAATCTCTTTGAGAGATTGTTAATATGCTGTCAATTTATAAATCGTTTGATTTTTTATTATTTAAATAAAGAAAAAATTTGGGAAAATTTAGAAAAATACATTTAGATGAGATTATATTTTGAAAACTACATCTTCTTTTTTTTTTTGAAAACTACACTTATTTATAGGTAAAATGACTAAATTATCCAAACTTATTTATATTATCCAATATAACTTGATACTTTATTTTAAAACATAAAATGCGTATTTAAAAAATTAAAACAAATTTATCAACAATCATACTTTTTAATACTCTTAACATAAAATAAATTATTAGCTCCAGTAACTGCTTCATGATCAACCACATCCTTATTCATAGAATAGATCAACCTTTAAAACACACACAAAATTTGTTGATCACTTTACCAAATCACTAAATGATCTCTTATTCTAACCTGGTGACTTTTTTTGTTTTCATATACGACACATACATGAAACAACCCAAACAAATTGCTATTCTTTTATTTAATACCCAAAAAAAAATTCAGACATTTTTTTTAGAATCAAAGAGTGTGTGAATGTATTTCTCCTCTCTCTATTACATTTTTTTTCCTGAATTGAAAAATGCTGTTAAAATAAAATATATTCTGAGAATTTTTTCTCATGGAACACATAAGGAATCTTGCACATAATTTTATGTATTTTGTCGTTCATAAGTTCTTTGAATTATCTATTGTTGTGATGTGACAAAGGATGGACTGTTTAACTAAAGAGATCCAAATTTTTTTTCAATCGCAAAAACACAAAATGATACCAACTTCGTCAAGAAATAACAACAAAGATCACAAGTAATTCTTACAACATAATAATTATGGAAAGTACTAATCAAAGTTTTAAAATTAATTATTATAATTTCTAATTTCTAATCAAAATAGGACAAAATGTCTTTTTACAAACAAGAAAGTGTATTTTTCAAAAAAAAAAAACTAGATGTATTTTTCAAAATTTAAATCATAAATAGGGTATATTTCAAATTTTCCCAAAAAAAATTGGTTAATTATATTTTTAGGGTATCTATTATCTAACGAGTTCTGATGCTATTATCTTTTGACATGAGTATGTAAATACTAAATAAAGAATGCAAGTGAGACTTCCATAGGTGTAAAGGACTACATAACTAGGCCCATGACTAGGCCTCTTCCCAAATCTGGGGAAAATGAGGGGCGGTGAGTGGTGATAAAATTAAATAAAAAAGTTATGTTACTATATTTTTGTTGTAATAGAACAAATAAAAACTTGAGAAAAATAAAAGAAAAAATTGGGTCCTATCGATCTTATTGTACACCGAGCCGGACATAATTTACTCGGTTCCACGTGCGATTGGCTTTCGAACCGGGACCACTATTTGAGTAAAGCCCGGTGGAGACGTGGCACGCGTCGGGTGCACTTCTTTCATAGTCTGTTTAATCCAAACCGTTCACTTTTATGTAAATATGAGAACATCGTACCAACCTGTCGGTTGTTTGGGAATTCCTATTTGTGTCTATCGAAAGAGGTTTGATCTTCTCTGATATGTGAATCCTAATGATAATTTATTACTATTTTTATTGCTAAAATATATATGTATTTCATTTCTGTATGACAAGTTGAAATTTTCATTTCTGATTCCTCTTTCAGCAAAAAAAAAAAATCTGTTTTTTCAAATATGTCACGTGAAGAAATCCAATCTCAAATATCCTTGCTGTCTTTGTTTTCTTGTTTGTTTGTTTACTTTTAGATATTGATCCATTTTAGGTTTAGTGTATTAATTTGTTGAAGGTCAAAGAAAGTTTAATTAATTAGCTATACAACATCCTCTTAACAAATTTGTTTATTATGGATTTGATATTTGATAATGTACATCTACATTTGGCAAAAATTAGTGTATACAAAATATCAATCTTTTTATTTGCTAATCAAAACCAGAAAATTTCCATCAAAAGTTCAAAAATATAACTGGTTCCTCAGGTCATACAAAAACTTAATATTTTATAATGAAGTATATCGACAAAAAAATAATTTTAATTTCAGTAAGTAAGGATTTTAATATACCGTCTTTATAATGGCTTCTCTTCCAAAAAGTATATTTTTAAACGGTTACTTAAATAAGTAAAATTTTGCAAAATACCAATTTTATTGTGCAATTTAACCCTTTTTAACATATTGTGTACGTTTGAAAAACATATGTGAGAAATTCGAACACTATACTATACAGGTTTTGATGATATATCCGAACTTATATCATTTAAGCTATTTACAAAAACTTATATTTAATTGTCTTTTATCTGTAAAATATCGGTTGGTCATGACTACGGACAAGTGTGTTAAAATGAAAATACCATTACATTTCGAGAATAGATTAAATGAAAGCTAAGTTTGCATAGTATGGTTTGTGAATTGTGATTCTATGAGTGTAGACGATATTTTCTGATGTTGAACTGATCGTAATAGTACACATCATTTTCTCAATTAAGTCCTGGTTTATTCTCCTAATAATGTTCTACCTTAGCGAGATCGTTGTAAGAAAGTTTTATACATTGAACAAAATGTAGAATCATTGGTTCACGAAGTGGCTCTATGCTAAGTGGCTTTCAAAGCACAAACGGTGAATTCATGAACTCATGACAATGAAAATAACAGATATAAAGCATCTGCATACATCTATTCTTTCATATACAGATTCATATCTAAATCATGGAGCATATCATCATCACATGGAAAGAAATGATTAAACATCGTCTTAAAATCTTAACAGAGCTATACATAAATGTGCCTCCTGTGATCATCATACAACATACTAATATAATACACATGAACCCTAAGTGTGCCATAAATCAACATCGAATAGTCCTCAGGCTCATGGTTGGAAGTTAAATAAAAATAAAACTCATAAAAACATTAAGGATCAAACACTCTAGCGTCAATAATCATAATTAATCTTATTCATAAACAACCACAAAAGCAACAACAGCATCCGAGGATAATTGTAAAAAGTAGCACATGAGAAGAAGCAAATAAGAAACAATACATATTTAAGTTGTGAAATTAATATAGATTTTTTTTATATATATGAATATGATCACACAGTTGCACCCGAGTAATTAACCATCATAGACTCACCTTGTTGTGGCTGCTGTTGCTGAAGAGCGAGAGGCGGCTGCGTTTGCGTTTTCAGCCTGTTGACTCTCTTCCTCTTCTTCTCGTAGCTAACACCGCGAGCTTTGGACTGGAAGTCTCTGACTTCACGGAGGAACAACCTCACGGCGCGTGAGCCAAAGGGGTTAGCCTCAGGAGGGCCACCGTTCTCCTCGTAGGCGGCACGGAGGCGGCCTATGAGGGCGTCAAGTGATCCCCAGGCTTGTCGGAGAGGGCAAGGGCAAGGCGCGGGAGGGTTTGGGAGGCCGAAGAAGGCGCAATTTTGGTGGTGAACCTTTGTTTTCCCGAACTGGTCGAGGTAGCGGAGGAACTCGAGCACATGTGCGCCGCTGCACGACGGGAGAGAGAGCGGAGGACGGTGGTTTCGAAGGTATTGGCAGAAGGTGTTCCAGTCACGGCGTTTCTGGTTCTCGTACCGGCTTGGGGAAGGTTGTGTTAGTTGTGTGGAGGTGTTAGGGTTCTTGTTTGCTTGGTGTGATGAGATCAACTCCATAGCGTATCTTGTTTATGCGTTTGTGAAGTAGAGAAGAAGAAGAAGGAATCTGACCTAGGGTTTTGCTCTTATTATATGAATCAAATTATCAAAGAGATAAGGTTCTTTAGATCATTAATCAAACCAAACAGAGAGAAGGGAGAAAGAAGGACTTAGCTGCTTGTCATGGTGAGGGTGATACTATAAAAGGATAGATTCAAGTTTGGTAGATCAAGTCCAACAAACACATGAGCAAAAAAATGGTGAGGCAAAGAGAGAATAAGCTGAAGAAAAAAGAGAGAAGTGAAAGTTTGTTTCTGCTTATAGAAAATAAGAGAATGAGAAATATAATTGGAAGATGTCAAAAGTGGGATTCTTTTTTTCTGTTTATTATTTTATAGCTTTTCTACTTTGGGAGAGACAATACACAAAATCACACTTGTCAAGAATCAAGACTGAGTGGCTTCAAGACTCAAGATCATTATAGGAGGTCATTTAAAGAGATAGAGACTGAGCGGATGAGTACAACATAGGGGAGAGAGAAGAAAAAAAGAGAGGAGACTGAGTGTTACACAGCGTATAAAAGAGTAATTTCATACGTGAAGAGAGAGAAAGAGAGAGTGACCAATGGGTCAAGTGGGGAACTTGAAGTTGAACATTGATATGACATGAGGAGGGAAGAGTCTGTGTTCTTTGCAGCAACATTTTTATTATTGTTTTCTCATTACTTTATGCGATTACTTTGTTTTCGCATTATTCTTGTTTCCTTACTTCCTTCCTTCATTTTTTTTTACTTTTACAATGACCTCGTTAACAAATACTCTTTATCTTTTCTTTTTCGGAAATCATGGAGTATAAACTCAGAATAACATTTTGTTAAGAACTCGGATAGTTTCTTAAACTAAACTTCTTGAGAAAGGAAAAAGGAACAACGCCTCCTTTGTGACAATACAAGATGCATTAGTGTCCACGCCCAAGTTATTATGTTGTGGTAAGTGGTATCTTAATGGTAAAGACCAATTTAGGTTAAGACGTAAATCCGTTAGTCTTGAGTTTGCTTCCTACTATAAACAAAATTGGTTAGATGACATAGGACCGTGTTTTAGTCTCATTCTAAAACTCAAGACCTGATTATTCGTCGTTTTTATCTTTTATTATAAAATTAGTTGGATTTTGATCCAAATTGTTTCTATAAATAAAAATGTCTAATAAAGTTTTATGCAGCTTCATCTCAATGGTAAAAGCTGCCAGCTGAGCAGCGTAGTCGTCATAATATTGGCAATAACTCCGAGAGTAACTTTAGCACCAAACTATTTGGACTAATTTAATTTAAGAATATTATACAAAGCGATGATAGAAAATTAGAAATGATTTTTTTTCTTTCACACTGAAAGTTCCGTTAACATACCAACCACAATGGTTTTACTAATTCAATATCTTCTGTTTTTCCCCTTTTTAACATCTCACATAATCGTTAAAAAGTTTTGACAAAAAAAAAACATCTCACATAATCGTTTTTCCCATCTCATATATTTCATTTTTAATATGTACAATAGTTTTGTATAATAAAGTTCAATACCCTATACCACCATTTTAATATATATTTTATAGTGTAATGATTACATATTAATAATATTTATGATTGTAATTAAATTAATTAAATAAAATGACATACTTTTTAATATTTTTCATATACTTACCTATTAAAAATACTAAAAATTAAAATTATTAAAACAAATAAACTTATGAAGCTTGAAATACACACGATACTAAAGTTTGGTTTTGAAATTAATAAATATTGGATTTTAGATAATTATAAGTAAAATTAGAAGAATTTTGAGTGTTAAATAATTACTATCAAGATTCATTTCACAAAAAGTTTAAAAAACTAAAATAGTTGATTATAATGAAAATGACATTTTATATCAAAATTAAATCAGACTATTTTGTATTCATAGATCATAAAAATTATAAATTTTGTTATATTTTTTTTTTATAAAATATTTTATTCTAAAGTAAATGAGGTTGAATAGTTTGGATAAAGAAAAAATCATACATTTAACAACCAATAAAAACACATAATGTGAGTCATATCCAACATCATTACTCTCATTATTTGACATATGACAAAGTTGGCCTCGTTTCATTTTCTTTTAACATGATCAAGGAATTCAACAAAGACTAGTACATTATACATGTGTATTAATAATGTTCAAAAAATTGCAAGGGGATAACTAGTCTTTTTATAGAAGATTAGCACATACGCGAATTATTCCGGACCTAGATGTGAACAAGGTGTTAACTAATTACTGATTTATTTTATATATATTTTACATTTATATAAGATATTTTAGTTTTTGATTTTGATTATAAAATTATTTGTTGAATTATCAAAATATATTAGATATACAAAATAAAAGAAATTAGACAGATTTGTGAATTTCTACTAATATTATTATTTTGTTTAACAAATTCATACTAGTTTAAATAGATTTAAACCGATTTAAATTGTTGTAAAATGGTTCAAATCAATTTAAAACAGTTTAAACCAATTTTAACATGGTTTAAACCAGTTTGAGTCTTATAAATCAGATTTTAGAAAATCATTTAGGTTACAAGGGATTTGCCGCCTAAGCGGACGTCAGGATCAGATCTATGCATTGACAAGTGAAATATTAGCATTGGTCCCGAAAAGTTTTGGAAGTTTTTTACATAGATATTAAAACCTAAATTTTTAAAAAGAATTACTAAAATTTTTAAAAAAATATTTCAAGCCCTTAGATTCTCAGATCCGACCTTGGCGGACACCTAAACACTACCTAAACCGATTTTTAGAACTTAGATTATCCCATAATTCAACAGTTTCATTGTATCATTTAATCTATTTAAAAATGATTCAACAGCCGCACTGCTCATGGTCTTAATTATATAGATGATATACAGATTCGGGATACATGATAGAAAAACAAAACCAGCAGGAACAAGAATGTCCTCTAGAGCCAAAAGCCATCAAAATACATGAATTCTTTGAAACCAAACATAAACTATAAATACTAAAAGGGTCGCTATTGAAAATATATATTAAAGACTTTGTCATCTGATAGTGAATCTCTTTAATTAATCTGAGAAAATTTGGTTGTTGGAAAAAATCATTGCGGGATCTTCAGTTTTTGGTTTGTGGTAGCGACGAATCAATAGTCTACAATTTTGTTTGACTGTTCTACGAGACTTTATCGTGTGTGAATGTTTGTTAAACCTTCGTTTTCATAATTTCATTGGCCCCTCGTTTTCTTCATAGTATAACTGACAGATTAATGTCATAGTTCAATTCATCCTCCTAAACACACAGCCATCATCAAATTGTTTTTACAAAAATTATCACCTTTAGCGACTTTCTTCATTTAGGTTTGGCATTTTAATAAATCACAATTACGTAAAAAGTTTGAGTTTGAATTTCCGAACATGCAGTTTACATACTAGTCTAATAACACTTACTTTAAAAGATGTCAAGTATGTAAGCAGCCTTTTGCTTGTAGCCCATATTTATAACATTTTCCAGCAGATTAAATGAAAGCTTAACTCCGCATGTTATGCGGGAAAGGTTAAACGAGCAGTTTTCTATCAGATTTTGTGGCGTGATTACTTCGAATTTTGAGGATTTACTAAATGCTTGATCTACAGAAGATAATAATAGATCATGTTTTGTCCGATGACAAATTTTCTGAGAAGAAGCATAGGCATTGTCGGTATGCTATTGCAAGCATACTTATGATTTTTTTTGTGCAACAACATACTTATGAACTGACAGAAGTTTGGATCGTGACACAAAGTGATTTTTTCTCCTATTGAAAAAATAGCATTTCAATTGGCACATGTTTGTAATGGTAGAAAACAATATTAACTAAGAATTAAGGCTGCTAGCTTGACCGAAAATAATACTATATGCTTTATTATCCTATCTAGGTAGGGCATCTCCAACACAATCTCAAATCCTAAATTTTGAGGTTTTTGTCAATTCCAATTCAATCTCAAATCTTCAAAACTATCTTTTTATTTTTATATTTACTTTTTAACAAATACATATACTAAACTTAATTTAGAATAATTTAAATACACCAAAATAAAATAAAATAGGATTAATATTACATAACAATAAAACAAAATTCACACAATAGAAAACTACATTAATAAAATCCACACAAAATAAAATACATTAAACAAACTTAGCATAAATTAAAACAAATTACATTTAAATATTACATATCTTACATATGAGAGTATTACGGAAATAATGCTTAAGTAATTTGATATTTTATATGTAATTTTCTAAATTTGTGTGTACGTTTGTAGTTTTATCATATCTGTAATTTATATCATCTTTTATTATATAATATTGTAATATGTGTGTTTTATAATATATTAAATGTATTTTTATATTTGTTTGTGAAATTTTATTTAGTAATTTTTATAAATGCAAAGACTATAATGTAAATGAATAAATTTATAAAGATTTTTCTAAAGATTTATGGTTAGAGCAATCAATCTTCAAATCTTCATTTGAAATTTTGATCCTTTAAAATAAGGTATTAGATTGGAAATGAAACCTAGAGAGTACATGGACCATAAATTTCATAATAGACAGTAAAAAGATCGTAGATAATAATAATACTGTGATTAAATGAAGCCATGCTTCATATGTAATCTGTTTTTTATAATTTTAAATAATAGGCAATAAAATGGATCAATATCAACTCTATTTTAGAATCGGATCAATTTTAGTGTATACCGAATTCATATATATTTTGTTAAAACCATATGAAATGTCTTTTGAAAAAATATATTCTGTTGACTAATCCACTTAATTCCGGTATAAAAAAACTTTTTGTAAAGAGTTTTTTTTTCTGGAAATCGCCCTAGTATTTGATCCAAGTTTATCATGTTTTTTGTAAAACCAAAAAATAGCAAGATCGCATGTTACCAGACTAATAGATAAACTGTCAGCCCCAAATCAAGATTTTTTCATATAAATATGATTTCGTTTTAACAGAGCTTTAATTCCCGAAAGTTTAGCATATTCTCAAATATCGCGTACCACTCGACCATAATTATATAAACAATCGTGTTATATGTTGTTTTTTTACAAAAGTTTTTCATTATATAAATATATAAGAAATTACATTTTTGTAAAACAAAGGTATATACAAGCATAGTTCTAAACTGAGATTAACCGAATCTACACAACCCAACCGATACGGCACTATCGGAAATAACCACATCGCCGAAGCAAAACTTTAACTCCCATTGTTACGTTGCAAGACGGCGGGTCGCTATCGGAGCAGTTCACCTCCACCGGAGGAAAGAAGGAACCAAGAGCAAAAGCACAAGCTGTAAAAAATATAATATAATATATCTCGGTTAGACTAAAATGTCAGTACACAAATATTTGAAGTCATTTCTTCCAAGTAGATGAGCTAATTTCCACACGTGCTGGTGCTGGAATGAGACAGCCGTATTACATGTTATGGACTTTTACTCAGATATCATTTAATAAGAAAATGGAGTAATTCATTTTACTTTATTCTAATTTTGGTCTTATTTTATACGTAAAATTCTAAGAAATATTTGTATTGGAAAGACAAGTTTGGCATCTGGAAGATAAGAGTGAAAAGATTAAAAACATGGAATTGTCAAAAAATAATAAAGTAGACTTTTTTACCAAAAAAATAGAAGTAGAGGCGTAAAGCCACGGAGTGGCGCGTGAGACTCCATAATGTCAGTGGGAAGCAAGAAACAAACAGTGTTTTGATTTGACACCAACGTCACGTTTATTGATCTGCTGTATACAAACTCCTTTAATCTCAATTCATAAATGTGATTTTTGGCTAAAGAATTATTTAAAAAATTTCCCAAATCCACCATACACATATATTTTGAGATCTCTGTGGGATATATGACAATATAGATAGAACATAGTACGGGGAACAGAGTTCCAGCATTTGGAAACTAAAGCCCTATCTATATCATATTACTATAGATCTATGTAGGGAGGGTTGAGCTTTTAAGAACTTTTCTTTCTTGGTTAAACCAAGACTACGTATTGTTTAATTTTCATCTAAAACTTTTCAAAACTATCGTATCCATTTGTAGTAAAATACCATGGTTCCATATTTGGCAAATTAGGAGTACTATATGGTTCTATACTTTTCTTCCTCCCTTCTTGCGTCTCTCTTAGGGTGCATTAACCACTTGATTATTTTTTATTAGTTTTGATGTTAAAGAATTACCGACATTTTTCCAGCCAAAACATAAGTATTGGTAATACATTACATATACACACTTGACATTTACGTACATAAATACGCGTATCGCAATTAAATGAGAACTATCTCCAAATATATTTACTTTGTCGTGGGGCATACTTTTAAGTATATAGAGACACTGTCCACATGTAAGCATGTATATGATTTTTTTTAATGAAGTAAGCAACAAACAACGTATGACAGATAGGCCTCGGCACGGATCGGATATTCGGGTTTTTGAAGGTATTTGTGATTTGCTTCGAATGTTACGGATATCTGATTTTTCGATTTGCTTTGCTTCGGAAAAATACGGATATTCGGAAAAACGGATATCCGGAAAATAAATAGATATTTGCGGATATTCGCGGATACTTACGGATCTCTCATTTGTTTTGATTAATACAAATAATCTTAAAAATTTGATACAAATTTGTTTTGTAAAATATATTTTTTGCATGATATAAAAGATAAAAATTAAAAAAAGCAATGAATCTTCATATTTTGTAAATTTTTAAACTTAGTTAAAATTATAATAACACAAAACTTAAAAAAAAATTATAATTATCGTAAATATTTTCTCTTCCTTTTATGTAATACTTTTATATAAGTAATAATATGAATAGAATCTATCAAATAATATATTAGAATAATAATTATATAATTTTATACATTTAAAACTTTAAATATAATCAAAATATACATGTATTTATATATTGACGGATCGGATCGGATATTCGCTTCCCAAAATTTTAATATTTGTGATTTGCTTCGATTTTGACGGATATTGAATTTTAGTATTTGCTTTGCTTCGAAAGCTTACGGATATTCGAAATTTTCGAATCGAATAGCAACGGATAACGAATCGAATCAAATTTAACGGATAAAATGCCCAGCCCTAATGACAGATACGCGAGAATGGATGTTACACGCAGGCGTAAAGAACACGACCTATCCCGCACGACAAATAAACGTTCAATGTAGCACAACATTGTTGACAAAAAACACAAACGAATATTATAACAACTTTATAACCATTCTATCATTTTCTTAAAGATTCTTCTTTTTGTTTTGTAGATTCACCGTTTTTACATAGTACTAGAAATTGCCACTTTTTCGTATTTGTTTGTCTAGTCCTGTCCATAAAAATGTTTTGGTGAATCGAACTTGTCCATGTATATGTTTGGTCTATCAAACTTCTCTATCAATACCTAAAAACTTGTCTCCTGGTGAGTTGTATGTAAATCACACGTGTGTACATGTATAACACTTGTAATAGACTGAATTTAAGCGCTTCATCGGTGACATCAAATTAAGTTTTGATATATCAAGTTCAAACATACTATATAGACATATTTTTATAGAAAATTAGAAAATATATGAATTTACACTATTTGGTGAAAGTGGTCGATCCACGGTTCGTGTTTTTTTTTTTCAAGAGAAGGTATAATGAGTAAGTTTTTCATATTTTAACCAAATTTGCGTTCACCCAGTGCTGTACAAAAACATAAAACAAACAAGTGATGGTGTATCCCTACTAATTATCCGGTGGTTGATTATCTAGTTAACGTTTTGAGAAATATACATGTAATATTAGCTTAGACCCATTAGTTGTTTTCATTTACGGGCTTAAGACTGTTTGTTTAAAGCTATGCTGCATCCATCTCCCAATGCTCTACAAAGTATGTACATATGTTACGTATTTCCATTATGAACTTATAGAAATGTCATCTAAAGAAAAAAAAAAGACAAAAGAAAACTGACTTATGCTGAATGTAGGTAGCCAATTAACAGTTTCGGACATTATATCCATAGCAAATACCCTCTGCGGGCAACATATGTCTCTACGAGTACTTCATTTTCGCTCGAACATAAATGGTCGAGTGCTTGTGACATATAAAGAGGGTGGAAAATATGTGTAATTCAAGACCCGTTGATCTTTTGGCGAATAAAAACTATATATTTAGAGCAGAAGAAGTTCATTGATAACACAAACTTGAGAGATTCATAGTGTATACATACCAAATATATATATAAAAAAATGAAATTTAAGTTTTGCAAAAAGGTCATAACTGAGCATAAGAATTTTTTTTTTTTGAACTGAAGAGCATAAGAAAATTGATACTAGAAAATCAAACATTCTTTTTTTTTTTGGCACACTAGAAAATCAAACATTCAAATCTTCTTGTTTAAATCATGCAAGTGAACACATAGATCTGTCTAAGGGTGGGCACTTTACCCGATATCTGAAGTGGCACCCGAACCCGATCCGAAAAAACCCGAACCGAAATAACAAAATACCCGAACGGGTATTGATTTAGGAGAGATTGAATATCCGAACCCGAACGGGTAATATCCAAACCCGAATGAATATCCGAAGATAACCGAATATATATATATATATACTTACCTTTATATTTTTAGTTTTCATCTCTCATTTTATTTAAAATATTTATATTAATGTCACAGATATTTTAAGATTATATAATATACATATATTACGGAGAAAAATGATTTGATATTCACCTAAAATGAATATCAAGCTTTTTGTTTCATGTATTAACAAAAGTTACATTCAAATTCTTAAAATAATAGCCAAATGAATGTCTATTTATTTTTGAAATTTACCTCCAAATCTATTAATAATTTAATATATTTAAAAAATAAAAAGTCAGTTAATCGAAAACTAAATTTTTAAATACAAAAACCTTAAAAATGAAAATTTTAATTTTTTTCTTTCAAAATCTAAATATCCGAACCCAATCTGAAATGACCGAACCCGAACTAATAATACCCGAACCCGACCCGAAGTTGAGAAATATCCGAACGGGTATTATACTCCTATACCAAAATACCCGAAAATTCGAAATACCCGATCCGAACCCGAACGGGTACCCGAATACCCACTCCTAAATCTGTCTCAAGCGGAACACAACGGAATTAAACATCTCAACAAGCATCTTTTTTTTTGGTCAAACATTTCAACAAGCATCTATTACTCATTTTGGATTGGTAATAAAAGGACTAACTCTAGGCGGGAAAATTGATATCGTTGAATGAATATGCGTTGACCAAATACGGTTTACTTCGGTTCGATATTATTATTTTCTGGGATTATCTCTTTTAGGCGAAGATGATGCTGCGCAAATGTCTTAACCATCATCGACTCATCGTCTTCCTCTCTGACTAGCTCCCAGCTTCTCATCTTCTCTCCTTCCAAAGGAGGAGTGGCGGTTTGGTTTAGAGACGTGTGTTGCCGTGGAACGGGAAAGAAGAGGCGATCATGGTTGTGATTGATAGGGAGAAGGTAGTGGTGGAAGATGAAGATGGATACTATCTAGTTGCGACTCAGACTGAGATGAAGTTGGAGAGAGGGTCGGTGCTGAAAGAGAACGGAGTAAGAGACAGTTTAGGGATGGTTGTTTAGGTGGTGAGGCCACACAGAGATGATGATGATTGGCAGATAAGTGACGAGGATTGTGATTAGAAGAATACATTGGAGAATACAAGTAACTTCCATGTTTTAGCAAATATGTAGTTCTTTGATTCTAATCAACCTATTTGCATATGACTCTCACCATAGTTTAGACTTGAGCTACATTTTGTGCATCTAAGAATATCGTAAGGGGGTATGTGGTGATGACATTGCAACCTCTAATGAGATGCAATGAATCAGATATTGCATGTTGTAAGAACACTAAAACAAAAATAAAAACCATGGGTTTGCAGATTCATTGCAAATCTACTACCATATCTTCCGGGTAAAAGCGCAGTTTACAAATCAAATATATACAACATCAGTGATTGAGCAGAAGACAAAAACTCTTCCTTGGTGTTCTTCTCTATCGTTGTAGCATGATTGACAATATCTAAACTAATTGACTAACGTTAGGAAAGAAATGCATCCACTATAAGCTTTTACGCACGAAATAGAACCGCTGCAGTCTATGTAACTGGGAAAGAGCAAACGCTGCCAACTTATCCTGTTAATCAAAGGTTTTTTAGACTAAGAATTGTTGATAGTTTCTGAACAAACGTTTCTAACAAAGATGCATCTCATGTAGGAAACAAAAAGAAGACATGAAAAAAACATACCTGCTCACTTGCTTAGCGATCAGCAGTCATGGCTGATACAAGTATTAGCAGGTGCAACATTTCTTACACGATCGATAAGTGCAGAAAGTTCTTGGTTAGTGTAATCAAGCCGATCCTTCGAGACCATTGACTCCGTTAGTAGAGTTTCAGTGAGCGACTGAAACGTTTGAACACAGTCATCATCGCCAATGCCCATACCGTTTTGATTCTCTTCACTAACAAGGGAGCTCTCCTGTCTCCACCGAACCAGAAAGTACTGTTCGGGTATGTGGAAGCAGTTCTTCACGGCCAGCACACGAAGAGAATGCCTGCACAGGATTCCCGAATGCTCAAACTCCTTGCACGAACAGTGGATCTCCTCGTTCTCCGGGTTCCAGAACACGCAGCATTCCCTTTCCATTTTCTTGAAGTGATGCACGATGTGTGGACCGTTGGCCATCTCGGCTACCGCATACTGAAGAGACAGAACCATCTCGTTTTGTAATACGCTGAAGGCGTAAGGCGTCAGAACAGCCCTCGCGTGATCTTCCATAGGCATACAAGTCTTCATGCTCGGATAAGGAACTCGCGGCGTGATTTGCTTGGATAGACTTGCAGCAACACTGACCTGCATGCTCTCTCTAGATTAATGACCTAACGACAGCAATAAATTGAATAAAACTGTAAGTTTTATAAAATTCACAAACCTCTTCAAGTAATGCTTGCATGCATGATGGTCCTGCGACAATTCTTTTCAAGAAAGAATCTATAGATAGACTGAACTCAGGGGTCATAGTCTGAGCTAAAAAATGCTGTCTGATGTAACAAGGTGACCAGGTTGCTCTGCACGAGTAAAGCAAAGCCGCATGCCTATCTGGAACAAGACCAAAACGAGAGATGAGAAGATCCCACTGCTGTTCAAATTCCTCAACACTCCCTGCACGGCACAGCATCTCGAAACCAGCTCTAAACTCATCATAGTGCGACCCAAGAGTCTGAGAAAACCAGCTTCCTAGTTTGGAGACAACGTGCCACATAAACACCACATGGTTGGTGTTTGGCAGCTCCCTCTCAACGGCATCTTTAAGTCCTCTATCTATATCCGTCACTATTGTCTGAGGATGTCCACCCCTCATAAACCGAACAAAAGTCTGTCCAAAACAAAACAAGAAGAGTGAGAGCATGACCACAACTAGGCATGGAAAAAAATACCGCAGAAATACCCAAATCTGGGACCGGACCGAAAGCCTTAAAATACCCGAATGGTTCCTATATTTCTATATCCGAAATAACTAAATCCAACCGAACCGAACTACCCAAAAATATCAGGATATATATTTATTCAAAATATCCAAAGAAATCCGAAATATCTGAAATTTTTATCCCAATCATCCTAATTATTCGATTATTTATCCAAAATACCTGATATTCAACCCAAATTACCCGAAATAAGCGAACTGGAATAAAATGAGAACCAAATTTTGTTTAGGTATTTTCTTGTTCCTAGTTTTACTATCTTAACCGAACCAAACAGAAAATAGGTCATGTAGTAAATAAATCATCTAGCCCTCTACCCGTACTACCTGATAGCCGCAATAGCCGAACCTAACCACAACATATCTTGAGCATTCACAAAAACCACAAACCTGTAAAGCCCACGCAAACGAGCGGCAACTCTCATCCTGCAGCAAAACACACCCCAAAAGAACCGCATTCCCATTACCATCCATCCCAAAGAACACCCCAAGTATCAAACCGTAAGTAACCGACCTATAACTCGTATCGAAAACCACCACGTCGCCAAACACAGAGTACCCCTGAACACACTCCCCATAAGCCCACGCCAAGCTCTCCACTCTCCCACTCTCATCCGAAGTAAACTCGTAAACAAAACCCACATCCCCCCTCTCACCAACAAACACCTTGCACGACTCCAGAAGCTCCATCAAATCACTCTCCCGCCTCTCGTTGAGCAGAGCGTCGCTCTCCTGAACGCTCTTCTTACACGCCCTAACGAAGTTCCTAACGTCCTTCTCTATAAACGGCAGCTCCACCCCGCCTCCTCCTCTCTCGAGCTCCAGCAGCTTAACGATCCGGTTCACGGGGAAACCGGCTTTCGACAGTAATAGAATCCTCTCCTGATCGCACTGCTGGATCTTGCGATACGCAGGGAGGAGCCTCACGTGCTCGTCTTCGAGAAGCACGTGGTTGTGGACGTTACTAAACTGCGAGACGTACCACTGCGTCGCTCCGTTAGCAGCGACGATCTCTTTGCTTAGGTACAGCTTGGCGTCGCATCCGCAGCGAACGGACTTGCGTTCGCGCGGATGCTCGACGTTCGCTTTCTTCCTCGGCTGGTTGAATCCGGATCGGTAGCAGACGAAGTCTCTTCGGTAGACGCCTAGGTTCTGGCTCTCCGTGGAGCGAGCTTTGCGGATCGAGAAGCCGTTTCTTCTCGCGAAGGCGGTGTAGTACTCGAAGGCCTCGTCGTCGGTTCTGAAGATTTGGCCGACGTAAGGCGTGAAGAGTGGTGATGATGATGATGGTGATGGTGATGGTGTTGTTGATGGTTCGATCTCGCTTTTGGTTGCGTTGTTGTAGGTTGTTGTTGTTGATTCGTCTCCGTCGAGGCGGATGTAGCACTTCCAATCGCCGCAGGGACACTGCTGGCGACGGATCCAGATGTTGTTCAACGGCTTCGACGCCATTTCCCGGTGCAAAAAACCTTCAATCGGAGACGGAAACTGAGGCAATTGAGCTTGATTAGAGTTCCCGGGAAAACTTAGGGTTCAGAGGAGGTTGTTGAGTGTTGACATGAGAGATGAACAATTGGGAATTACAGCGTCTGGTGTTCGAACTCGAGACGTTGTGGCTCTCTCAGTGTTAACAGAGAAAAAATAAAATAATAACCGATTAGGACCGGCTAAGTACTAAACCAGCATAATTTTTACTCAACAAGTAGAACCACACCATGATATATATAGCCAAATATCACCTAGTCTACAGTGATAGTAACATAAGTTATAGCTATGTGTCAATTTCCGGCTAACCCAACCTGATCCAAACCTGCTTAGTCTGTAAATATTTGTGTAAATATTTGAGTCCAGTATAACCCGGTTTAGAAATATTTTCTGTCTAGAATTTAAATTTCGGCCTGATTCTTATAGGGTTATAGGGTTTTCGTATTTTTTGGGTTTTTCAAAAAATAATTTCTCAAACTTTCATAAATAATTAGTTTCCACTTTTTGCTTTAAAATATAAAAGTTGAGTCTAAACTTTTCTTCTTTATTAATAATATTTACTTTTTATATGTTTTAAATACATATTATAAACAAACCAATTTAATAAAATTTAAATAAGCCAATATAAATTAAAATAAATATGTAGAAGAGAACAAAATTTATGATAAACATGATTAAATGTTTCATACTTTGTATTTTAGAAAAAAACATGTCGTACATAAAAGAAGAAGGTACATTTGCAAAATTTAAATTGTGACACTTGTAATGATCAAACAATAAGCTGCATAACAATTTTTATATTTGCTTTATTAAAGTTTGGATCAAAAATATTTAAATAATATGTCAATACTGATAATTGTTTGATTGCAAGAATGATAATACTTAAACTAAAATATAAAATTTTGGGGTTTTGGACCCGTTTTAGCACAAACATGCTTATTCCCAAAATATCTGAAGTCCAAAAGGGTTTAATCCGAAAGATCTAATTTTGTTTGGACTTATAAACTAAACTCCAATCTTTTTAACTAAGTAACATCTACATTATTAAAAATTAAAGTATTTCTGGAAATTGTTTGGAAACATAAAAATCAATATAAAACCTAAACAATAATCACTAAATCATAAATCCAAATGTTATTATATTTTTGATTGATAGTATTTTTGAAAATTAGTATTTAACTTGTGGTATTTTTACATTTTTCATTTCTGGCCCCAATTTTTTTTGCCTCCGTATACACTCATTTGGCAACTTTTTTTTATTTTTATTTGTTTTATCTGCTTCAACTATTAATGAAAATGTCAACTTTGTTTGAAGCCTTTAAACTTTCCGGATGTCAGAGAACCAAGAAATGATAAACTAAAAAAATCACATTGTTTTAAAAGACTGAATTTATTCGGTCAATATTTGATAAAAGTCAACGCGTTAGTGCGAACAATATAATTAATTGACAACATATGCTAAATCATAAAGTAACAGGACACAAAAATAAGAGAGAGAAAATTCTCTGCCTTCTCTCTAGAAAGTAAAGTCTCCCTTCTTTGAGCTTCGGTTTCTCTCCCATTAAAAAAAAAAAGTTTAATTAATGGGTGGAGCGTTTTGTGTAGTCATCAAAGTGTGCCACGTATTACCTAGCCACCGCAAACAGCTTTCTTTTTCTGATCAATCTTCAAAGTTTCAAGGGTTTGTTCTTATTTCTTATCGGTGGGCATAAGAAACCCAGAAGAACAACAAGCAAATCCAAGATGTCTCATGCTATGGATAAGGCGATGATGGCGATGTCATTGGAGGATGATGATGAACCCTTTGACATGCCATACCTTCTTCAATTTAGTTCGTGTGAGCGCAACATCCGGAGTCTAATTGGGAGAATCTTGAATCCCGATTGTCAAAAGATGTCGAATCTCATAAGAGAGATGCCTCGGAAGTGGCAGAAACAGGGCAAAGTTCGAGGAGTAGCATTATCAAAGGAACGTTTCCAGTTCATTTTTGATAATGAACATGACTTGATAGACGTATTGGAAAAAGGCGTTCATACCTCAAATGAATGGGCGTTAGCGATTGAGCGATGGGAGGAGAACCCACCGCCGGATTACCTTCAATACATCACGGTCTGGGTTCAAGTCCGTAATATCCCTCTCAATCATTATACAGAGAAAGCAATTACAGCTTTGGGGGATCGCTTGGGAGTGGTGAAGGTAGTCGTTTGATCCTGATAGACCACAACTTCAAGAGTATGTGAGGATGCAAATTCGGATGGATGTGGCACGTCCGTTTAAGAAATCAATGGTGGTCAACTTGCCAGAAGGTGGTACATCGACGGTGTTCTTTAATTATGAACGACTTCAGAAGCGATGCTATGAGTGTCAACGCTTAAACCACGCAAAGGAGGTCTGCCCTCGGTTGGTGAACAAGCGTAAAGAAGCAGCTCTGGAGAGACGTCAGCGGATTCTCCGTGAGAAGCAACCAGACACCCTGGTCTTAAGCCCTCAAGACCCTCTATTTGATGTTTTAACAGAAGAACAAGTTGGTATTTGTCCTCTCACGGGTAGAGCAAAGATATCTCTAGAGGTGTTGGAGGAAATGAGGCGCTATATGATGATGGCCACAGAGGCAGATATGCTTATTCGTATTGAGAGAATCAGGGCTTCGGTTGCTGATGTTGAGAAGGATCCTGTTCTTCAGAAGACGGTTCTCAGATTGGAACCTCCTCCTCAGTTCACCCGGCAAATCGACAAACAGAAAGGCCGAGTCGTTGATCTCGACTTAAATGCTCCAGGAGGCGTCTGATGGTGTGAACAAAGGCAAAGATGACAAGCTTATGGCGTCGGCAGGATCAAGGGCGCATACTGAGGGGAACTTTAGACGTGGAATCTCCCTGATACCCTCAAGGATAGACTGTCTGTGGATCACAGCTCTATCATGTCCATTACCACCAGTGACGCGTGATCTGCAGGGAACTAGTAGCGGCTCACTCAGTCTTGTTTGGCAACCTCGACGGAATATGGTTTCCAGTTTTCAACTAAAACACCATCCGGGGTTGCAACCAAGAATACCAAACCGCGACGAAGACATACGTCATACGTAAAAGAAAAGAAGCAAAAGGAGAGGCCTCTGGAATTCTTCGGGAGTTGTATGGTTCTTCTGAGTCAGGCTCTCCAGTAGGTGCTAAGCGTAAGGGATCCAGTGAGGAGCCAGAGCAGTCGTTTGGGAGCAGGAAAAAAGAAGCAAGGGTGATCCCGTCTGAGGGATCGCCGAGATCAAGATGAGCATCGTAAGCTGGAATTGTCAGGGCTTGGGATCGCCCCATGGCCTGACAATTTCACGCCTCAGGGAATTGCGTCGAAAACACTTTCCTGAGGTCCTTGTTTTGTTGGAGACTTACAAGTTTGGCTCGGGCTATGATCAAGTTTTTACAGTAGACCCTGTTGGTCATGCGGGGGGTAGCTATATTATGGAAAAAGGCTGTCAAGTTGAAGTTTTTGGTTGTAAATAAGAATCTCTTGACTGTATATACAGTATGGAAATCTATCTTTCTTTTCCTCGTGTATATATGGTCCAGCTGCTGTAAATAAAAGAATAGACCTGTGGGAAAGGCTTAGTAGAATTGGTGTGTCAGAGAGGAGGCGTGGGGTGTTTTCGGTGACTTTAATGAGATTCTTCACAATGGTGAGAAGATTGGAGGAGTGTGGAGATCAGAAGAATCGTTTGCTCCTTTCAACACATGATCCAGGCATGCTCTTTGGTGGAATTGCCTAGCCATGGCAATGGGTATACTTGGAGTGGGAATCGGAATAAAACCTGGGTACATACAAGGCTGGATAGATGCTTTGGAAACAAGGCTTGGTTAATAAGTTTCCAAACTCTAATCAGTCGTTTTTAGATAAGCGAGGTTCTGATCATCGGCCAGTGCTTATTTCTCTATTGAAGCACAAGACTCTTATAGAGGATGCTTTCGATTTGACTCAAGATTTCTGGAAGTGGCTGGTGTTCAGGATACAGTTGTGCGGGCTTGGAATGACTCTATCAGCAGAGGTGGTGGCTCTGTTACTACTAGACTCAAGTCATGTAGGAAGGCCCTTAGTTCACTGAAGCGTCAAGCCAATATGAACTCAAAGGATCGTATCCATCAGGCTGAAATGGCATTGGAACAGGAACAATCTGCCCTCTCGCAATCTACTGATCGGATCCATTTCCTTAAAAGAGAACTGCTACCGAGCTCAACGAGATGAGGAAACATATTGGTGGCAGAGGAGTAAAGAAAAGTGGCTTCAACGAGGAGATAAGAACTCAACGTTCTTTCATAACTCAGTTAAAGCAAGGAGAGCGAGAAAGCATATTGATAAGCTGGTAGATGATGATGGTGCTGAAGTCTTCTCGGAAGCTGCTAAGGAGATGTGGCTGTGAAGTTTACTCAAACCTCTTTAGATCTTCTACCCCACCATTTACTTCCTGGTTCAAGACTTGCGACCCCGCGTTACAACCCAGATGAATGACGATTTGACTAAGAGGGTTTCAGCTGAAGAGATTAAGGATGCCCTGTTTTCTATCCACCCATCAAAAGCGCCGGGTCCTGATGGGATGTCGCCTTATTCTTCCAAAGGTTTTGGCATCTTGTTGAAACACAGGTTGTTAGAGAAATACAGAGATATTTTTGAGGAGGGCATTCTTCCTAAAGAATGGAATTATACGCACCTTTGCTTGATTCCCAAGATCCCGGATCCGGAATCCATCTATGATCTACGACCTATCAGTCTCTGCTCAGTGCTATAAGATCATTTCCAAGATTTGGCGAAGCGATTAGTACCGGGTGCTTCAACTGATCATCTCCCCTACTCAATCCGCCTTTGTCTCTGATCGCCTTATGACAGACAATGTTACAATAGGCATGAGATGCTTCACTCGTTGGGAGATTCTCAAGACAACAACTCTGAAAAATGGTGGTTAAAACAGATATGTCCAAGGCAATATGATCGGTTGAATGGAGTTATTTAAGATCTTTGATGTGTGCTTTGGGTTTTGCTCCGCAGTGGGTTCAGTGGGTTATGAAATGTGTATCGACTGTTACCTACTCGTGCTCATTAACGATCAACCTCATGGAGATGATTTTACCGCAACGGGAACTGAGACAAGGTGACCTATGTCACCGGCGCTGTTTGTGCTGTGCTCTGAAGGGCTTCACATATGCTTGCAAAGGCGGAGAGCGA
>NW_026615601.1:0-47703 GCF_000801105.2 Raphanus sativus | reverse complement strand
TTCGACTGAAAAGTCCTTGGCTATGCTGCCATAGAACAGAGCTTTTGGTTGATTGTGCGTCAAGGAAGCCGGCTTACGAGGCGCTGATGAGTGTGTATGGAGACGTGGGAGAGAGAGAGGATGTGTATAGGATTTGGGAGCTTCACAAGAACGCGGGTTCGAGTAACGAAGGGTTATAGAGCTGTGATAAGCGCGCTCTCGAGTATAGGAGACATGGGAGGTGCAGAGGTGATATATAGAGAGTGGGAGCTTGGAGGTCTCCCGTTCGATGCTAGCATCCCTAATACTTTGATCTCTGGATATCATGCTTTGGGGATGGAGAGAAGACTAAGAAACTATCAAACATTGATGAAGTCCATTGTCTCGAGTGTGCAATGTGCAGAGTATTATGACTCGCATGTGAAGACCTCTATGTAGTTTTCCAATTTTTTTTTTTAAGAATCGTATACCATTAGTTAAAGCTCTTTCAAGAAAAAAAGTATCCATCTTTTGTCGTTCATAATCTTTGTCACTGAGTTGCTTCAAACCTGGTATGTGGAGTAATTGAATCAAGGGTTAGCTGAAGAGTTTACACATCATAGTTTCATAATCCATACACTCGCGAAAGGTGTATTGGATTGGGACAATAGGTGTGTGTGTGTGTGTATCTATTTAACAAATTCTACATATATAACTTTACACACAGTTTTATTTAGAAAACTCGTGCTTATATTTAAATCCATCTTTTTCAAGAAAAAGAAGAATAAATAGTTGTTTCAATAAATAAAAATAAGGAAAATAAATACACCACCGGAACTGCTATTTTTTGTAATAACCGGAGAGGCGGAGATAATCCTAAAATCCTATTATAGTTTACCGGTTAGCAAAATCTTTTAAAAGAACTACTTTTATTGCTTTCTTCAATCGACATTCGAAAATAGTAGGAAATCAAGTAGTTTGTATCTTCAAACGCATTGCTTTAAAATGTTAAAATATTTTGAATCAACTAACCATCACCACAACAGTTATCATCTTCCGGAATATAATGCTAAGCCACCACGATATCAAACCAAACAAGACGATGATGAATGCTACGATGCTCCATTCGATAATTTCTGCGGTTTCAGAACTCATTTTGGTCTTAATTAACAGCGTACCACAACAAATTTTGTCTTTTCTTTTTCAAGTTTTTGTCTTTTCTTTTTTCAAGTTTAGTTTATTCTTTTCTCCTACAGTTACATTTATAGATAGATTACCAAAAAAGAAAATATTGTATGATACCGCATGCAATTATTAAATCATCAGACTTAAGAAAAACTCTTGCATGCCTCTTTACAGTTAAGAAGACGATAAAAATTAGTTTCTTTTTATTAAAGAAATTAGTTCCAAGAGTAGAGGATCTCCATTATTTTCAACAAATCCATCACCACCGAAAAAAAAAAGCTTTGCAGTTCCGTGGACAAAATAGAACAATTTCTTAGCTTGATTTGAGTCTATTCAAACTTTTTGCTATTACACAAATCTGGCTTTCATATTTATTAATTATTATACCATAAGTAGCATTGACAAACTTATTAATATTAAAAATACTGTTGATAAAATCTATCTCATGAGTATATTATGTGTGTGTGTGTAAAATTACGTTAAATTATTTGTTTTTTTGGTTTTACTTACCAAGTTCTATTTAGGGCTACCAAAATAAGTTTTAGTAACTTTTTTGATATTTAGGTGACTTGGGATATTTTTTTATCAACGGGTTAACTGAGATTTACCATGATTTTTATTAATAATTCTAGAGCCTCATTTAAAATTAGATGATTTGGTTTCTTTTTAAAGTTAATAAATCCCACCAAGAATTTATAAATGGCTAGAAATTCTTGAAATTTACAACTTAAATATTTTCAATAGCAGTATAGTTTGTTCCCATTATATATTACGTTACGTGTGCAATGAAATTCTCACCTTTAATTTAGTCACATGAACAAACCTCCCAATGAAATAAATGGAAACAAATTGATGATGATTCTTTTTTGTAAAATGTTAAGTTACAAATTGATGAAGTTATTGGAAAGGAGTCCACTTGGATCATCCCAGGACCATATTGAGCTACTTCCCTAACCGGAGGGACCATAAGAAAATAGACTTTTGTATGTTTTTCTTTCTTTCTCTTGCAATATTGGCACGCATGATGAATTAACACCATCTCCCTCGTGGTCGTGGTACATTTCAAGTTTACATTTTTGTTTTTTTCCTTTATGGATAATCAAATCTTCATTGCTAAGTGGGCCAATATTCCCCAATCGTTTATAACAATAAATATTAGTTGACTTTTTAAGTCGTAAGGATTGCTTAATGAGATATTTAAAAGTTCTGAAGATATGGTAGGTTCATTTACAAACAACTGTAACGAATGTATTAAGATGAATAAAATATTAGTTGACTTTAAGCTTCTGTTGTTTAGTTTATCATATACATAAACAAATTACATATTCCTGGGTAACTGAATAGTCAAACCTACAAGGCTACAACGTTGTGGGGGCAGAGGCGTGCCTCATGTGTAATCAAAAAGGTTTTTGCCTCAGGCCCCAAAATATATACAAATTTTAGGATCCCAAAATTCTCCAAAAATCTGGTGTAGCATAGGTGGTTTTAGTGAACACACTATAATGTCATCCTACGTTCGATTCCCCCATTGTTGCTTTTCAATTCTTTTATCAGAAAAAGTTATTTCTGTTATATTGTCAACTTCCCAAAATCAGAAAAAGAAAATCTCTTTAGTGATCCCCAAATTTCTAAATAGAAAAGACATAAAATATCTCAACTACTTTATACATGATCTATCTATATTTTTTGTTGTACATCTTATTTCTCACGGCAGTATCCTAGCATTTTTCTTCATTGTTCCTTCTGTGCTTCTAGCCTTCTATCAACAAGTGTCTCTTTTTATTTAATCATCACCATTTCTTATTGTATCAAAATATATGTTTATTTCCGTATAAACCGCATCGATATCATTTTTTCTAGTGCTTTTTTTTTTTTTTAATTAAGTTAACATTTCACACTAGTAAGGAATCTAGATTATGAAAATTTGGTGAAAGAGTTTATTGAAAAGGAGAGGAGAAAGATTATGTCGTAGTTTTATATTATTGTTTAGTTTCTTTATGCTATTTTAACTATAGTTATATTTTAGTCAAAAAAATTTTGGTTAAAACTCCATTTTTATACTTGCCTCAAGCCCCTGTAGACCTTCCACGGCACTGTATGGGGGTTAAGAATTAACAATAATTGCACTACAAGAAAAATAATTCAATCAAAGAGCGGATAATCTTTTCAATGAAACTAAAACGATTTATTACATTTTAGCTTTGGACGGTCTCTACTCTGCTGATGAGTAATGAACTCCTTACGTAACTTAGCAAGTTACTACACACCAAGCTTACTTTTATATATAGCATATGCAGTGTCACGTGATATTTTAATGAACTTGCGTTATGCGCCGGACGTATAGTATACGAAGGTGAAAGCCTTTTAAATGTATAGTATACGAAGGATATGCATGTGACACATTAGTTTGATCAAAGCCACAAAACAGTTCACCTTTCCCAATATAAACTGATAAATAAGGATTATTGAAGTAAGCAAATGTCCCTGGCAGCAGCTCAAGGGATGTCAAGGGTGAAAGGACGTGCTCTTCTTCTGAATGTTCATGCATTTATGTCATGTTTGGCCGTCGACAAATTCTTTGACATTCCAAATTAAACTTCCGATTCTCTAAATATATTTTTATAGAGTTTTGAGTTGAATTAGGTTCATGTCCATCCACTCTTCTTAGTGATACCTACGTTTTCTCGGACGATTTTGAAACCAATGTATAAGAATATTCCTTCCTTAGTAATTATGTACTCCGCCGGAATAATATCTTCATAGAAAATTCATTGTGAATGAATAACAGAAACTAATTTTTTTCCTTTGTATAATATTTTCTTCAAAAATCTGTATATATAACTTCTTCATGAGGAAAATTGAATGAATGGCGGCTCGCCCGACCAAATCTAAACCACAAATAATTATTCTACCTGCTTAAGCTCAATGATATGTATATTCTTATTGGTTAAATCATTCGCTAAGTTGTAATAGTCATACATATGTAGTAAGAAAATATTTCAACCATGTTCTGTACGTAAACTAAGACTTTACTTTTTTACCTTTTCAATTCTAAACGTAAATTACTTACGATTTACGACGATTAAGGAACCCCATTTCTAGATGCTTATGAAAATTTATGCTTTTGACATGTAAGACATTCACAATGGTCAACCAGATTGAAGTCATAACAATAGTTTTTTAACAATAGTATTTGAACCCTAATTCTATAGTTTTCAAAAATAAACTCCCCAACTAGTAGACTACTATGATAATTGTCGACCCAAACCAAAATGCGATGATAAAGGAGCATACAGGTTACAGGCGAATTATGGTAAAAGAAAAAAAAAAAAAAAAACTCTTACGCTTACCGATCAGAGTGGTAACTTTTATTTTATCAGAGTGGTAACTAAATAACTTACAACATTTCTAAATTTCTAATCAAATTAGAAATGATTTCAGATGCAATAGTTGGTTACCATAACGTGGGAATTAAAGAACACGGTTGATACTACCATTATGCCGCATTAGCTCTATTATAAAAATAAGTGTGTACACTACCTAATGTATGTATGTGAGCACTGAGCAGCATGTGGATTGTAAGTCATGTACCATGCTGCAGAAAACTCTTCCATGGACCTGAAAGTTAATCACTTCCACACGTCTCCGTTAAGTCTAAACCACATGTTTCCATTTTTCTAAATAATCTTTTATGCAAATAGTTAATAAACTACGTTCTTTTCTTTCTTGGTTTGGCAAAATAAACATACTAGTTTAGGACATTACACGAAATATCACTCAAAAATACATAAAGAGAATAATAATTCTATCTTATATTCATGGCTTCTAAAATTAAATTATAAACCTTTGAAACTCATGCGAAACCGATATTCAACCAAAATATTGCGATAACAACTTTAAAAGGAGACTAGATCTCGACCCGCACAACCGTACGAATTTTATTTTTTTATAATAATAATTTTAGTTATAAAACAAATTTATAAGTAAATTAGTATATAATAGAATAAATTATTTTTCATTTGTAAACGATAACTTAATATATTAGTGTATAATAATATTTCAAACTGATCACGAAAATTAGTTAAAATATTTACATATAACTTTTGAAAATTCTTTCTGTTAAAATCTTTTTTAACAGATTTTTTCGATTTTTATTATATATGTGATTTTAAACGTTTTGATTCAATATATTATTTTTTATTTATGAAATCCCTAAAATATTGAGAAGTTATTAGTTTTAATCAATTAAGTTTTTTTATTGTTAGCTTAAAATAAAATGTATAGTTGAAATAAATAATATATCTATTTAAAGTTATATTTTTCTAAGGGAGAGTCTGAACTAAAAAAACACATGAAAGAAGTTATGACTTTTTTTAAATATAATAGATATAAACCACCATATGACAGTACCGCAGATTAATTTTTTGCTTTTTCAGATAAGAAGGTGTCGATGAACATTTTCTTAATAAATATGTGCAACAATGATTAGAGATACATCATCTGTTGAATCAATTATTTGAATTTAGCAAAAACAAACGAAGTAATAACTTTGGTCCAGCTTTCGGTTTAACTAAATTCCGGTTTACAAGCTAAATAATAATAAATCTGGACACAACTCCTTGAAATTTGAGTCTATTGGTGCTCTGTCTCTTCTTTCGAGTTGGGCGGTACCTAGTTTTCAAGTTTTTTTTTCATCACCTTTATTGGAGGTTTTTTGATTATTATTAATTTACTAATAAAATACGAGGTTGCCACATGAAAAACCTCCATACGGTAGCGCCAGGTGCAATGGCCTGTCACGGTATTTCTAGGGTATAACTTTTTTTCTTTAACCCAAATAAATTATCAAAATTTGTGTACAATTTGTGGTGATTATCTTCTTGATCGTCGGCGTAGGCAATAATCTTTTTCATTTTGGTTATAAGAATAGTGTAATAATTGGTGTGACAAATAGTTCGCATAATTTGATAGAACCGTATTTTACAACTATGGATTACTGAATATTGTAAAAAATAAAAAAGATAAAATTATATCAAAGAGTAAGAAAAAGATGATACAACTCCAGAGGCGAGATATTATCTCTTTCCTTAACTCAAAATACGTCCCGTAGTGCGACGGTTCGATAACGTAATGAGTCCCAGGATACAACTGCAAACAATCTTCTGAATTTGCGTCACTCTATCAGAAGCCTGGCGAAACTAATTTTGTGTTGTACTCTCAGACACAAAAATAAATAAAATAAAACATCACTATAACATGGAGGAATTGTATTTGTTGTTGGTTTTCAAGTGTGTCTCACTCTATTATTTTCTAAATGGCTCACAAGCCTTATAAAAAAATACAAAACAACACATTATGCTTTGAAAAGCCATAACATACAAGAGAGTAATGGAGTCTTAAAGTCAAAAAATCAATGTTGTCATTAAGAAAATTTAATTCCTTTTGACTCAATTTTTAATGACTTAGCAATAAAGAATATATTTATATATTGACCAAATCAAACATAAATAATATTTCTTTTAATTTGGGTTTGCATTTTATGTTATACAAAACATAAAGATAGTCATGAATAAGTAATGGACATAATATCCAACTAACAAATTCAAACCCAAATATCCAATATATGACATTTGCTAATTTTTAATATTTAGCCAAACTCATTTTGGACTTCCATTTCTCATTCAAAACCAACTCTGATTTTGACATACGAGTACACTACTTCATAGTGTCAAACATTTGGTTATTCCGACGAACGTCTTCGTCCCGAAACATACCGAAAAATGGTCTTAAACCATTTCGTCAAAAACGAGTTCCAACAATCCTCCACATGAATAGAAATGCTTCTAAACACTAGACGACTCGGCAGACTTGACTTCCTAGACAAGACTCGACAAGACTCAACAAGACTCAACTAAGGACTTTTGAGAGTACAAACGAGAAATTCACTGCATGATGAGTTGGTAGCAATTTTTCAGCCTTGAACCAGTCATTGTTAATAGCTATCGGATTTACTCGGCCAGGAGGTGGCCATGATGTCTTGAACCTCCCGGGCTTTGGTGTAAACCTAGACAATAGCCAAAACACAGTTTCATTCTCTCACAAAACCAATTTCTCTATTGTGTTCATTTTGGCCCTGAACATTCCTGGTAATCATGAGTGAACTTTAGAGAATATAGCCATTTTATTCTCCTAGAAACGGCCCCATTTCACACTCACAAGGTGATTTGCCATTAGTTTTGTTTAGAGGAGTATCATGTACTACTTCATTCATATCTCAAAACAATTGGCACAAATCATTAAAAGCAAATGCTTATCCTCTATTCCTTACATGTAGCACTGTTTAATCATCATAGGAACTGGGTATAGACCGAAGTCATACAGTGCTTTGGGCAGATTTAGTTTGACTTAGTTGTCTCCTTGAACCTATTTCTTGGGATCTCCAATCTGATAAGTAGAGTTACCGCCAAACTTCATCTTAGTTCATAGGCTAAACCCATTCCTCTTGATGATATTACAATTTGATCTCATGACACACCTTTAATAACAGGATCCTATGTTGTCATCATAGTGAACATAATCTCTTGAGATTAGTCGAGATCAATTGTCTAATGCTTTTTGTCATCTATTCAAGATACAATTAACCATTTTTCACAAAAACTTAGTGTACAACACTACCTTTTTTTTTCTTTTAAAAAAATCATATTTTGATAACTATCACTAAGTTAATTTGGCCTCTTGCCAATAACTTTATATGGTAAGCAAAGCTTCCCCCACATTTCTTGAGATAGCTCAAAATCATGCATATTTATTTACATTTAACATCTCTTAAGAGTTTAGAAAATTACTCTACACCTCTTTTAGATTTAAATGAATAAAAATAATTTCGAAAAATTATTACAATTTTCTTTAAAATGTATTTCATTCTCAGAAATTCACATTTTAGATACAATTATTTTCATAGTTCCCTCAAGTTGATTTATAAATCTAACTTGTATATGTTTTGAATTTTTCCAAAACTTTTTTTTTGCTTTTAGCAAATATACATATCATTATATGATATTGTTTGTACCATCAAAACCACCATTTTTTATGATTATTCTCAAACATATTGACTTTAGAAACTACAATACACATGTCAGTTTCAATCATATTGGTCTGAAAATTCTCATTGGTTTTGCATGATCAACCTTTTTAAAAAATTGCATTTAAGCATTGACGAAATACAAATGTTTTGATCAATATCAATAAACATTTTATTTCTTATGGCAAATGATTTATATGTGGCAGACCTCTCCTAAATTTAATTTGAGACGTCGACTCACAAAATTCCATTTCCATTCATATAACATGATTCCTTAAGAATCAAAATGTTATTTATAACTATGGTTTCACCATATTTGAAACTTGAATTTCTTCTGATTTTCTCATGGTCAACACACTTAATAACTAAATTAAGTTATCCCAAAATCTGAAAGAAGAAAACAAAAACGTTAAATCATTCTTGATAATTAAAGCAAATAATTATCTTAACCAAATCAATGCAATAACACATTTTGACCAATTAAAAAAAACGTTTTAACTTGATGGAGATCATGTTTGCATCAAAACAAAAACAAGATATCATTAGTGCATATAATGAGAAAAAATGAATTTTTATCCCCATAGAAATCATCAACAAAAATAATCTGATGGAATGAACAGATTTTTTTATCACCATGAAATCTCCAATTCCTGTTTTTATGACAAAATACTTCACAAAATAATCAGTTTTGTTAGTATAATAATACAAACAAAAAAAATTTACTAGAAAGATTATTTTGAAATAATCTTATAGATCTGACACCGGCATCTTTTCCCAAAGATCAGTCAACCTGTTCTTACAAAACAAATACTTTTACAATAATCAGTCCGGTTAGTGCAAAGCAATAAACGGATATTTTGAGTTAAGACTGATAGAACCGTATTTTACAAACTACGGATTACTGAATATTGTAAAGAATAAAAAAGATAAAATTATATCAAAGAGTAAGAAAAAGATGATACAACTGCAGAGGCGAGATATTATCTCTTTCCTTAACTCAAAATACGTCCCGTAGTGCGACGGTTCGATAACGTAATGAGTCCCAGGATACAACTGCAAACAATCTTCTGAATTTGCGTCACTCTATCAGAAGCCTGGCGAAACTAATTTTGTGTTGTACTCTCAGACACAAAAATAAATAAAATAAAACATCACTATAACATGGAGGAATTGTATTTGTTGTTGGTTTTCAAGTGTGTCTCACTCTATTATTTTCTAAATGGCTCACAAGCCTTTATATAAAAAATACAAAACAACACATTATGCTTCTGAGAAGCCATAACATACAAGAGAGTAATGAAGTCTTAAAGTCAAAAAATCAATGTTGTCATTAAGAAAATTTAATTCCTTTTGACTCAATTTTTAATGACTTAGCAATAAAGAATATATTATATATTTGACCAAATCAAACATAAATAATATTTCTTTTAATTTGGGTTTGCATTTTATGTTTATACAAACATAAAGATAGTCATGAATAAGTAATGGACATAATATCCAACTAACAAATTCAAACCCAAATATCCAATATATGACATTTGCTAATTTTTAATATTTAGCCAAACTCATTTTGGACTTCCATTTCTCATTCAAAACCAACTCTGATTTTGACATACGAGTACACTACTTGATAGTGTCAAACATTTGGTTATTCCGACAAACGTCTTCGTCCCGAAACATACCGAAAAATGGTCTTAAACCATTTCGTCAAAAACGAGTTCCAACATAATTACGATTCTCTTAATTAGTTATTGAAAATTTGTATTCTAGAGCATGTGATCACTTCGACGTATGGTATGACTAACACTATATATCTTGAATCTTCTACCAATAACTCGCTATATTTCAATTAGATTTACTTCTTATGTTACAGAAATATGTTTCAACTACTTTGATCATACCAATAAGATTACATGTTAATGTACATATATCATTGGTGTAACTACATCGTACATATCATTAATTTTATTAGTTTTAGGTGTATAAATATATAACAATTTGGAAACATTATCTTTAAGATTTAGTTGTTTATCAGTTTTCCTTGCAGAGTAAAGTTGACTAAATTTAATCTCAAGTAGCTTTAAGTTAATCCATTATTGCTGTGGGATACACATTACACAGGTTAAGATAAAATCCTTCAAATTTGTCATACAGTCGAATCAGATTATCAGCTCTCAGGTTCTGCCACATATGAACATCTAGTTTGATCAAACAGCCGTAATATATGCAAAAACTAATATTAATTAGTTTGATATCTAGTTTGCCGTCATCAAAAAATTATCATATTGGTTAGACCACACAGGAGACTTATCTAATCAATATATCAATTATAATCTTTAACAGTTCACTAAGATCAAAACTTTCAGACCAATTAAGCTGTCAAATGTTTCAAGACGATCCTTCTTGAGATATGCTCCTTCTACTTGACACAATGTGTAGAATATAAACATTTAAAAATCGGAAACGGGGAATAATTGAGTTTATTAGAAAATTATTATACTGTTGTAGTTTTTCTTGTTGGCAAAAACAAAATCCGTAATTTGCTAATTCTTATTAAGATTTCGTGTCTTGAAACTCTCTTAACAAAAATATATAAATAATTAACTAACATCCATATGCTTATTACGCGAAAAAAAGAAATCCAAAACAAAACAACCATATATTCGGAGTAATCGCCTGCTATGTTCACTACTTGGTCGGAACTTCTCTTTTGGATTCGATCATCGCCTTCAAAGAGGCTCACTCTCTTGCGGAAGTTGGCAGTACAATCAGTCATCTTTCACATCTGGAAGCAAAGGAACAACCTCATCCACAATCAAGTGTCCATTCCTCCTAGTGCGGTGTTCCTAAGCGTGTGGATAGACAGCTGTAAAATATTATCTCAGCTAGACGATTAAGGAAACCTTTCAATAAGCTCATGTCAATGTGGCTGCGATAGGATTTCTTATAGTGTACTAAATTGTACTATATAGACGATTAAGGAAACCTTTCTTTTTGCCAAGATGGCTCAGGCCTAAGTTGTACTATATAAATTTTTGTTCATTATATGATATTTACGGTTTAGCAAAAAAAAATATTCGGAGTAATTCATGGGAGGAGTAGTTTCACAAGATCTTGGAATCTAGGGGTTTTTAAAACTTCTAAATTGCCATTCATTTACATATAAATGAAATGTAATATATTTGATTAGTTAATATTTTTATTTGCTCCTATCTATTCGTCAAGTTTATTTATTCCTCTCTATATGATTATTTTCAAATATAATCCAAGGTTTTCATGTGACATGTTATCTTTTGGGTGCATCTTATTTTACAAATGCATAGATAAGTTTATTACTTTCATATATTTATCGAAGTTTATATTTTCTTAATTTACTATGTAGGTGTTAAAAATTGGAATATATAGGAAAACGATGAATCGTAAAGGAATATACATATTTGATCATTTCACTATACTATTCTCTTAATATCATACTTGCCACTAAAATTTACAGAAAATTATAAATGAATAAACATCGTGATTGTGCAAAATCTTGTGATAATAAAATCCCGTGAAAGAGCAAAATCTTCAGTTGTTATGTAGTACGCTTTACATATGTCGACCAATTAAAACCATCGGATATATTATTCCGAGTACGATTCCAAAGAACTTACTTAATGCGGTCTAATGACCATACAGTTGCTAATTGCTTTAGAGAAAAGTATATAGCTTGATTGATCAAATAAGTAAAAAGAAATACATGCAATAATAAACAAAAAGATTCTTTTTTTTTTATTTTTCTCAAAAGAGTTCTTTCATCATTGTATAAATCAGTTGATAATCAGGGAAAGCTGAACTAATCTCGGGAATGGCCCCCTCTTTACAATTATTCTCTGAGCGTAATCCTAAATTATTATTTTGTGCATAGTTGATAAAATACACAAATGTTTAAATATTCAGAAGTTTTGATAATTTTTATTTTGATATAACATTTTGTTTTGCATATATTATATATGTATGATTATTTAGCTTTAAACTATAAAATATAGTATGTGACTGTAAATATGTTCTATGTGTACTGTTATATATTGGTGCTTTGATTTTGTTTATTTCCTAAATATTACTAATAATATTTAAATAACTTAAGATCCATCTCAAAAATTAATAATAAAATAGAGGCTGCAATTTTATGTAGTTATAACTTCGAGTTTTATGAAAAAATTGATTTAAACATGAATGAAATCTTTTGATATGAATTTTCCATGAAAGTGGAGTATAGATATTTAATAAAATGAATTAAAGACGACTTCAAAATCCAAAAGAAGAGTATATACTTTTTTTTTGTAAGAGTATTCTGGAATAACTTAATACGTACCAACCGTAAAGGTTATACCATAATATAGTAATACTTCGAATTTGAGATAGAAGTGCACCGCCATTTGTAGGAAAAGAAGCAATGTATATATACTTATATAATGGATAGTATAGCTTTTTATGATTACAACTAATTAAGTAAAATTTAAAACTTTCTGCGGCGAATGAGCTGCAGTTTGCACTTTACGCCTAATTGTAATGAAGCGATTCCTTTTCAATGATATCATATTTCTCCTTTTCTCCTTCCGCGTGACCACTTAATCGATTATCGTTCATATTTGTTTACTTTAGTACTTTGAGATACTAAACTTAACTCGTTTTAATTCTTTAATTTTAAGTTCAAACATATAGCCAGCCCTAAGTCATTTGCTACCAATTTCGTTAAAATTATTTAAAAAATCATTTGTTCAATTTTTACTTCTCCCGCGTGCCCTCCACTATCAATGGACTACAAATTCTTAAAAATGCATAAATGAAACTATTATATATCAAAAAAAAAACTATTATATATCATATTTTCTCCATTTGAAAGCATGATTGCAAATAACATAGCAATCTAATTTTTTGATCAGTGATATCCCAATGATAACATAACTTAAATGAAGTTATGGTAACTACACTTTGGCGGAAGAAATGATTTATGACTGTGGATATTTCACAAACATTATCAAATATTTGTGTTAGATTTAAAGACATCGTAGAACAAAATTACAGTACGACTTCTTCATAACTGAGAGAGAAAGGTCTTTCAAAATTGGAGAAATTATGTTTTACAACCAACATAAAAGGCTTTGAATGCAAAGTATAACATTTATTGTGGGTTGCTGGATATGGAGACGCCTTATGAAGCTTCGTGATCTGGCAGCAAAACCTCGCATTCTATGTCATGTAAACTCTGGTTCAATAGCGTCCTTTTGGTTCGATAATTGGACAGGACTGGGATCTCTAATTGATGTTATTGGAGAGCTTGGACCTCAGGTCTCTGGCATTTCTATTGATTCTTCGGTTGCTGAGGCTGTAGTGGCAGGAGCATGGAGTTCTACGCGATCTAGGAACCCAACGCTGCTAAGGCTTCGTCAAGCTTTGCCAAGTACTGTCTCAAATATAAACTTTTTGGATCCCGATTATTATTTGTGGAGAAATTCGGTGGCCTTCAGTTTTTTCTACATCACTAACTTGAATTTCCTTGAACCCTACTCCACCATTGGTAGCTTGGCACAAGGTGGTATGGTTCAGCAAAAAAAATCCCAAGCACTCGTTTATTGTGTGGATTCTTCTGAAAGGACGAATGCTGACTCGTGACAGGCTGAGATTATGGGGTCTGGTTGTTCCTGAGGAGTGTCTCCTGTGTGGTCGCGCAGTAGAGACATCTATTCATCTGTTCTTCGAGTGTCAATTCTCACACTCGGTGTGGAGAATTCTGCTATCAAAGCTCAGACTTCATCTTCCTACGCAACTGGAAGAGATTGTACTTTGGCTAACCTCAGTCCCTTTGCGCAAAGAGATTAAATCTATCTTGAAGTTAGTTTTCCAAGCTGCGGTCTATTTCATTTGGAAGGAGAGAAACTCTCGGCTCCACTCTGGTTTGAATAAGCCAACATGGCTGATAGTTAAAGAGATACATCTTCAGATTAGGGCAAAGCTTCTTGCTCTTGACAGGGAAAACACACTCACCACTACAGCTCCTCGCAGACGACAAAAGACTTACCTGTCCACATAGTTTGACAGATTCCAAGCTTGAGAAGATTTTCATCACCTGCTTCACAAAAGTTTCTCATTATTATTCTAAATTTCCGTTTTCTGTCTGTTTTTAAAATTTCTATCCTTTCCTAGCTTGAGTCCAATGTGTAAACTCTGACCCAGAAGAGTGTTATTTGGAAATGATATCCTGATTTGGAAGGAAAAAAAAAAGTATAACATTTATTTATTCGTTATAATATATACTATTGAATGCCTGACTTTCCTTTTCTTTTACAGCTCGAAGATATGAGTTTTCTACTAAGCTAGTGTTGTTTAACTTATTTTCCCTAAAGTAAAATAGAACATACAACGGATAGTTGGCATATGAAATAACGCGAAGTCATTACAAACATCCAACGACAAAAACCAAAAATAAGTATACAAAAAAATCGTACAATAAAGGGATCGACATTCGTGAGGGAAACACTCTTTCGCCCTCTCTATCACATAAATAATAAAGGCTTTCTCAATAAGTGGTTAATATCGAATTAACACATTAATAGTGTAATAACAATAAAAGTGTTTGGTACGTTTCTTTTATCTAAGTGGTCGTGACTCATGCACGATGATAATTCACTGATTAATACCTAATAAGCTTTTCTAGTGACCCATATCCCAAACTGCTTAATATTCTTTATATAAAAGGTGAGTGTATTGTTTAAAACCGTGAAGTACTATGTATATTTAGTCTTTCCGAACCAAGGATCAGGATCAGTTTAACTAGAGTGAATCTCTTTTCTAGACGAGATTTAAAATTCAATCCGACAGCGATGAAATAACACTGTTTTAACCTGCTGAAGTAAATAGCATTAAAATGAGTGTACATCGGTTATTTTGTACATTCTCGTATGTATATATAGAAATGCCAAACTCAAAGCTTCCAAAATGTTGTGACATGAAAAGAAGAGAAAGCTCCATGGAAACCAAGGTTCCGTGCACATGGCTTTACATCTCTAATTTTAGGTTTCTTCCCTTCCACAATCCCATCTAGTGGGTTTTGGTGGGATCCAATATTTTTTAAACGCAAATAGCTTTTTCTTTTGATAAACTCAAAAACTTAACTCATAGCCACCAATACGAGTGCCTTTTTTGGTGTACTTTGTTAAACGCACTTTACAATTGTGATTTCAAGTTCCAATGAAGAGAAAAAAAAGATCTTATCATTGCAACTAAGTTAGTCACCATCACATCACTTGGCTAGCATAGGTTAGCCAGTTACAAAAGCTCAAATCGTGTTATTCCTACTTTATTAAAGTTAATAGTGCCTTCCTTAACCTCACATATTTTATTTTGATGGATTCTATTGCCTAATTTAATTTTAAATATGAAAAATTATACAAAATTTTGGAGATGTCGACACTTCTATAGTTTGATAAACCTTACAAAATATGTATAGATACTTAAGATTTTTGTTTTCTGAAATTTACCTCTTTTATAGCATCTTCAGTCATATTCCATTTCTTTTCTAAAATAGAGTTTAAAGTAAAAAAAAATTCAGTTCCACTTTATTTTCATTATGTAATAAAGTAAAAATGGATTATTTTAAAAGTGAAACAGTGTAACAATTTTTTTGAGCAACACAGTGTAACCATTTTTACTTCTTACTCTACAACTTAAGCTTCATTATAGATTCTATTTTAAAAAGAATAGAATAATACATTAAAGATGTTTTTTTGAAGAAAAAAAATACATTAAAGATGTTGTATCTAGTTACATTCAAAAGTTTATAGGTAATCAAATAACATTTTGCTATATTTTTACCAATTTTTTTTTCATGTTAGTTTTGAGAAATTTGTAAGAACTTAAGTGGATACTCTAACTTCTGTAATAATGTACCTAATCTTTAATTTGGATGTTTATAGTATAAGTAGAGAATACTCTAACTTCTGTAAAAAAAGAAAAAAAAAAAAAAACTCTAACTTCTGTAATAATGTACCTAATCTTTAATTTGGATGTTTATAGTATAAGTAGAGAACTAGATCATGACTCGCCCGACTGGACGTGTATTTGCTTTAACTTGTAAAATTTTTATCAACTTATACCAAATTGAAAATTATTGGATTTTATAAAATATGGTCCACGTTTTTCGATATCATATAATTTTATTGTATTTAATGTACTTGTAAAACAAAAAATACTAATAACTTAGTGTATATATATTTTTGCATTGTTTATTTGATATTGTAACTATAACATAGAAAAATGTAATTTTAAAATTAATAATGTATCTATCGTATTAATGGACAAAAAAATTTATTTGAGAGAAATATATTTTTACCTACGTATTATATATAAACTATAAATATCAATAACTATAATAAACAACAAATAATTACAATGTATTAATAAATAATCTAGTTATCAAAATGGATTTTAATAGCAAACTAAATAATATGGCACAATTCTATAGCAACAGTTTCTTTAAAACATAAGCCCAAAATATATGTTATCTTTCTGTTCAAACAACAATCTAATTTTTATGGATTCTGCAATTTATGTTATCAAACAAAACCAAAAGGTACTTCTGTCTTTTAATAAGATAGATGTATCGATATGATGTTATAATCACATTTTCTGTACATATCATTACGTATTGCGAAAATATCAGTATTATCTACTATGTATGTTTCCAAAACATTATAAGAAATAAGAATAACATATTATTTTAAATAATAATTTCATATCTTTTGAAAAAAATGAAAATTGTGGAGATGGCGGGACCAAAAAAAATAATAATAGTGGAGAAGCTTAATGGCAGGGAATGGGCTTGATGTGGTTTTAGTCGTTTGGTTCCACATACCAAACAGCTTGGCTCCTCATCCTCTCCACGTGGCCGTCCAGTCCACGTCATCATCTACTTCCCCACGTGGCTTCCTCTTGTGGGGTCCTACGAGAATCAGTTCCAATCAAAGACGAGTCACCATCGTTGCTCCCTAATTCCATCACTTCCATTTCTATCGCCTTACCAAAAGTTACTTAATTAAGACTTTTATTCTATCAGAATGCTCTAGTTTATTTGTTAAATTTATAACTTGTATAATCTTAAATTAACAGATGTGTAATAAGTAACACATAAGAATGGTCGGTAGAAATATTACTTCGTCGTCAAGCATTACCACTGTTTATTACAAGTGCTCAACCGTCACACACCATTAGCTAATTTGTTTATTATAAAAAAAAAATCATAACCAATGTACTCCAACTCTAACCAATCACAAATAGTCAGCTATTATTTTTAGCTAAAATAAAGTATGATTATTATACTAATAAAATAAATATCGTCTTGGGAAAAATATTCAACGCCACATGGTATCTCCTTTCTATATAAGGATCATAACCTCCAAACACTATCTTCATTCCAAGTTCAAAACCATTGCTTCTATCTCCCTCTACAAACCTTCAACTTCTAAAAAACTCGTTAAAGAAAATTTTAAAAGAAAAAATGGAGAATATGTTTCGTTTGATAGATCATGATCAAGAAGCAGCAACTAACCGGTGCATTTGGGTCAACGGACCGGTCATCGTCGGAGCAGGACCGTCCGGTTTAGCCACAGCCGCCTGTCTCAGGGAGCAGAACGTTCCTTTCGTGGTTCTCGAGAGAGCAGACTGCATCGCTTCACTGTGGCAAAAAAGAACGTACGATCGTCTCAAGCTTCACCTCCCCAAGCAGTTCTGCCAATTACCGAAAATGCCCTTCCCGGAGAGCTTCCCGGAGTACCCGACGAAGCGGCAGTTCATCGACTATCTCGAGTCTTACGCCTCGCGGTTCGGGATCAGCCCTAAGTTCAACGAGTGCGTGCAGACCGCAAGGTTCGACGAGACGAGCGGGCTGTGGCGAGTCAAGACCGTGTCCGGCGCTGAGTCGACTCGGACGGAGGTGGAGTATATCTGCCGGTGGCTTGTGGTGGCCACGGGAGAGAATGCGGAGAGGGTGATGCCGGAGATCGAAGGGCTTTCTGAGTTTACCGGAGAGGTGATCCATGCTTGCGATTACAAGTCCGGCGAGAAGTTCGCCGGGAAGAAAGTGTTGGTCGTTGGTTGTGGAAACTCCGGCATGGAGGTTTCTCTTGATCTTGCTAATCATCTCGCTAAGCCTTCCATGGTCGTTAGAAGCTCCGTAAGTCATTTAAAACATTAAAACGTTTTTATAATAAAAAAAAAATATGAAATTTAAAATCAAATATCTGAACAAAGTTTTACATTTTTAAAAAAATTCAGGTTCATGTGATGCCGAGAGAAATAATGGGGAAGTCTACGTTTGAGCTTGCGATGAAGATGCTGAAGTGGTTTCCGTTATGGCTCGTGGACAAGATACTGTTGGTTTTGTGTTGGTTCGTGCTTGGAAACATCGAGAGATACGGTTTGAAACGACCAGAGATGGGTCCGATGGAGCTAAAGAGCGCGAAAGGGAAAACACCGGTTCTTGACATCGGGGCTTTAGAGAAGATCCGGTCGGGAAATATTGATGTGGTCCCTGGAGTCAAAAGGTTTAACGGAAACAGAGTCGAGCTTGTTAATGGAGAGCAACTCGACGTCGACTCGGTTGTACTCGCTACTGGTTATCGCAGCAACGTCCCTTACTGGCTACAGGTGAGAAAACAGAACAAAAAGTTTTTAAATTTTGATAACCGGGTTGGTCGAACCAAACCGGTTCTCTGTTTTTTCTTTCATATGTACTGATTGTGTTTGTTTGTTTGTTTATAGGAGAGTGAGTTCTTTGCAAAGAATGGTTTCCCGAAAACAGCGATTGGAAACAGCGGTTGGAAGGGAAGGACCGGGTTATATGCGGTTGGGTTTACAAGGAGAGGGCTCTCAGGTGCGTCAATGGACGCGGTAAACATCGCACAAGACATAGGCTCTGTTTGGAAACTAGAAACAAAGCAACCCACAAAACGCTCGACGGGTAGTCTTCGAAGATGTATCTCTCAACAGTTCTGATGCTAGGAGAATGATTTATAGTTTTAGGACAGAGATAGAGAAGTAAAGAAGAAGAGCCCTCTCTGAAGAAGACCCAAAGTGAATCAAAGGGTGTTGTGTGTGTTTGTTTTTTTGTTACCTCCTCCACTTGTTGTGTTTGGGCGTTTTGTGTAAACAGAGGATGATGTGGCCTTTTTTTTCTTTTACATTTCTTTGATTTGATTTGTTTGTCCTAATTTGCATAGTTTTGACACTTATATTGTATACAATTTTCTAATATTTATAAAAGTAAAAAAAAGTTTTAATTTCAGCTTACCATCTTTTCCATTGTTATCTCAAGCTATCTTACTTTTCATCTGCTTATGTCAAGCTATCTTATTTTTCATCAAGTCTTAATTTCAGTTTACCATCTTTTCCATTGTTTTTTTTTTTTGACAAAAGGGCTTACCATCTTTTCCATTGTTAAGAAAGGGTTTTGAACAATCTGCCTTTGACCTCAGGATTAGTTTTCGAAGTCACGGTTCGAATTTTACTACAAACATGACTCTAGTTTTTTTTTAAAAATGCAGGCTTCACGTCAAATTCGAAGTTGGCAATATTTGAAATGTTAGTTTTATTTACTAAAAACCAAAGAACGATTAGAATCAAAACTGTAGAAACAAATCATAACTACGGCCAAAACAAGAAGAAGAATGAATGAAGAGGTACTGTTGACCGACTGAACCAACGGTGTATCGCGTCTACATAGATTGTAGGATTCCAGTGAAGAAGAAATCTAATTAATCCTGTGAGGCGAACAATGTTAATTAGCAGATTACACTGGTGATTCTGCTGTCCCCATTCCTTACTTCCTATTTGCCAAACACTTTGATTAACTACACACAGCTGCTTGACTAAACTCATGGGCATATTATTTAGCCAGAAGGCAGAAGTATCTTCATTACATATGCACAGATTAGTAAAAGCAAATTTCAAACTAGTTAATACGATTCTTTTAACAATTTTAAATTAAAGCAACTAAAAGTCTGTTTACATGCATGTGATAGCTAAGTATTTTTATGTTACGTGGGTTGGAGTTAACTAATTAGGTTATTAAACCTAATAACAACCTAATAACAGAACGTATAATTAATTTCCCACTTTACATTCGATTTGAGTCATTAATGCAATTTTTAATGTCGTGGTTCATGCATCGATTTTCCGCTTTGCACGGAAGGAAAATATGTACATTCTTTTAATTAGGTAACTATGTTTTCTTCAATCGAAGTTATTTTTACCTTCCCAAAAAAACTGTGTAATTTATTTATTTGATAGCCCTCTTAATATTTCATTTTTTTTAGTAAGTGCCACGTTGACATTTTTTACGAAGATTAAAAAAATTGTATAATACACTAATATATTTTTATTTAATACATGATTAATTAAATGAAAATGGTTTAAATAAAAATTTATTGGTTATTCAAAAAAGTAAAATATAAATCTAATGTACAAAATTGTATTAGAATATAGTATAACACTTATTTCGAAACAAAATATAAAAGCATAAAATGATACTTATTGTCACTTATTGTAAAACAGAGTAGAAAACAATGTTAAAAAAGGCCCGTTAAAAAAGAGAAAAAAAGAAAACAGTGTCCAACGTTGACCAATATCACAGCATACTATAACTAAACTATAGCCACTGGCTAATTAATAAACATGTATGCAATGTGTATAAACGTGACATGAGTACCCTGATGTTCCTAAATGATACCAGAAGTTAGTATATCTAATTAAGGCTGATTCACTCTAAAATTGGATTCGGTCTCAAACCCAAAAATCTAAACTTATATAATTAGATCATTCCACTCATTTGTTTTTGATCAATGCAGTCTACTTATTATCAAGTGCATGATCTGTATATTTACCAGTTTTGTTATATAATAGTTATTGTTTAAAAACTAAGGAAAGTTAGAGTACGTTTAAACCAAATCACATATTCATGGTGATGTATTATATAGTACTTTTTAAGATATAATATTTTGATAATTTTGAAATAAATATAAAACATCGACAATGGTAGTTTAGAGATTTCTTTTAAAATATATTGATATCAACAATTTTCAGACAAAAAAGAGTCTAAATTAAATAATTTATTTAGCCGAAATTCTAAAGCACGGATTTCCGTAGTCCAAAAAAGAATTTCAATTTATATGTTGAAGAATTTCTTAGGAAAAAAACAGAAGAAAAAAAGTAAATACGATTTCTGAAGACAATAAAACCCACATGTGTTGGGTCCATTTTTCATTTAGATCCATTAATAAAAGAGATCTTTCAATGTCACATCAGATGTAGATCGGCCTATGTCCAACGCCAAAGCCTCAAAGGATAAAGCCATCAGTTCTTTTTTTTTTTTTGAAAGAAAGCCATCAGTTCAAAGTTCAAACTATTTTCAACCACAACATTTGTACATATATTATTAGAATTATTATCGATATGTGGAGTTTGTACGCATTTCAGTCTTTCTATACATTTTCTTGCTGGTATATATTATCCTTTTTATATTGGAAAATCATTATCATCTTTGATGGAAAATAAAGATAGTAGCATTTTTTATTAAAATTTTCATACTCCCTCTATTTCATAATTTTTTTTTGTTATACAAAAAATATCACTTTACAATTTCAATGCAAATCATATTTATCTTTAGCTGAAAATTAATTGTAAATTGTATTGATTTTATAAATAATTTTAATTATCTCAAATAATATTGGTCAAAAATGTATAATTAATAATAACTTAGGTATATTTTCATCACTTCTAATCTGTGTAAAAAATGACAAAGTGATATTTAATTGGAGGAGGAATATAATTTTTTTTGATACCTTAGTATTGAATCATTTACACCTAAAGATGTTTTCAGATAGACGTCAACATATTTTATTCACAATATATCGATTAAAGAAAAAGGGAACCTAGCTCCATAAGTAGTAAATTCAAAGTTCCGCCAAAATACTTGAACTGGATATGTCTATAATATCTTGGAAGTGGGAATTTTGATGATTATGACCATATACAGTATTACGTGAAGTCTATTTCAAAGGCCATGGAGATCATCATCTAGTCTCACATGTACCCTCACCTCATGTTACCAATTTAGAAACTACACGGAAATGTTGATTTCAAGTGACCATTACTCTTTTTGCTTTCTTCTTTGTCTTTGCCATATTCGTCACTTGTCACCTCACATTCACACATAATATTCCTCTGATCAATTTTCTTTACATTAGAGCCAGATAGGGCATCATCACCTAGCTAGCTAGGAATCTATCAAGTATAGGTAGATATGCGTCGACTTGCACTCAATGTCATTTGCATTTTTTTTTGTTGCGTAGAAAGATTTTATACGACTTTGGTTTAAATTAAAGTTGTCATGCATCTTATCAATTTGACATTTTCGACTACATCTTTAACATGTTTGTGTATATTTCGGTTTAGTCTTGACTTTCCAATTAACCAAAACAGTCGATTACATCTTTTCCGAAATTTTAGCTACCATTTGGGATTATTTTATTCGTGACAGATTACCGTTTGGATAAAAAAGACTAAATCTAAAACTGTTTGTATAACTGAATACAATCAGATAGTCGGTTTAGACCCTAATTGACACTCCTAATGTTGATTACTTGATTTGAATATAACAAGGTAGGTATATACTGATCAATATGAGGTGAGATTTGATTTGAGGCTAACAATGACAAAGAGTAAAAGGGTGGTAACACATGGGAATGGTCACAAATTCTCCAATGAAAAATTCACTCATGTTCAAGGGCCCATATTGTCCACCATACAAATTACCAAAGTCTGCAAAAAAAAAAACTAGGGTTTGTTCCTCTCACATGCCTATGTCTGTTAGATGAACTACCTCAATTGTAGAAAATGAAAGATACTCCTCTACACTAAACACAAGAAAGAAGAAACCAACAAGCACTTCATATTACCACGCGCAATGTTTAAAAGTCCAATTTAAGTAACTCATATTTTACAAGTCCGACGATTAAGAGCATCATTAGTGTTTAGCTTCTCAAGCAGGGTACCTTTTTATTATTATATTAATTTTGAAAAGTAAATAAATTATGTGACTAAAATATAAAGTTAGAATAGGAGTGTGTCAATAAAATACAGACACATGCTTTTGAGTCTTTTTAAATTATAAGACAGTCCTTTGAAGAAGAGATTATCCTCCCTTTTTACTCTCATTCTCTCCTATTTTTAATTATTTTATTAGTTTTCTAGGTAAGAGGCTCCTCTAAATTACAATGCTGCAAATACTCACCAAAAAAAACTAAGAGCATCAACAACTCAGGTTTTTAGAGGTGAGGGGCCCACAAAAAGGAGAAAACCAAGGCAAATCGTCGTCAAAAAAGAGATTTTGGCTGTAGGTTTTTGGCACTGTTGGTGGATTCCACCATTCGTGGCGACTCACGATTGGTGCAATTTTAATTTTTTTTTAACAAAAAAAATGAAAAAAAAAGTTTTTAAAACCTAAATTGGGTTTTCAGCGTTGAGAGTGCTCTAATAGATTATACGAGTATGGATGACTTCTCCAACTAGTTCATGAAGGGGTTTTTATAACTTTGTCTACTTCGATATAAAAATTTAGTTTCTCAAATTTGGTATTTACTCTAAGAGCATTTTTAGTGGTAGAGTATCTACCTTAAATATTTTACATTTATTATATTATCATTATTAAGTAATTTGAATAAATTTTAAGTTAAAATAAAAATGAACCGACACATATGAGAAAAGTCTCTCACATTACTGTTTGGACGTTTCTTTTTCAAGGTACGTCCCTTGTCTTTTTTTTTTTTTTTAAACTGACATCCCTTGTCTTTTCCTTACTTCTTTTTTATTGTTCTATTTTTTGTTTTATTTTATTTTGATGATGAGAGATGGGAGGAGAGACTCTCACTGCTCATGCCCTAAACATATATGTGAATAGTAATAATTCAAACGTACATGGTTTTAACCATTGGGATATGGGTAAACTTTCGAATGAATCACTGTCGCGCCCATGTTTGTGTGAGCATTTTAGTTCCGAGACTACATTCAATTCAGCTCTTCCAGATTTTTTATAGATATCTAATAGTGTATATAGCTATTAGAAATATACTGGGAAAATAAAAGGATAGACTTGAAGAACAAGTTAACTTCAAGATATTCTTAGCATATTTCCATTAAGTGGTTAGGAAAGTTAATATTATTTAGTGTCAATATTATGTTAATGTTAACGTTTTATATATGTGTCTTGTATTCTCATATTAATCACAACACAATAATATTATTCATATTATATTCTACTTTACATGATTTAATATAGTGAAATAGTTGGTTTAGTGTACAAAGTGATTCACATGTATATAACTCTTCCTCACTTAAATTAATGAGCATTCATTTTTACTCTCTTATTCTCAATCTTGATCATCTTAAGAGAATATGAAAATATCCAGAAAATCAGGTCTCGGAAGTGATAGGTGCAGAAGGGATATACTAAACAAATTATACATGTGGTTTTTGATATTTAAGTTCAACCTAAAACTTGTATTCAACACCTAAAATTTGTATAGGACGTCTTAAACTATAATTTTACACATTATTTCTAATACCGGAAATATATAGTTGAATCGGGTATGATAATATACCCCGAATTTTAATGCATTTCATTTGTGCAATTGTGCCAGTCTTGAATATACTTTTGTAAACATGGGATGGACAGGGACAACACAAGAACTTGAACAAGTAAGGATACTTACCAATTCTTCTAGCCCGTTTATGATACAATTTTTATTGATAAAGTGGGTTATCTTTGTGTGTGTGCATTAATATAATATTTAATATATATCATTTACATATCAAATGTGTTCAGATATACTATATGTAGATGAATGTCAGTAGAACAAAGATTTTGAGCTATAAATGAATGAAGAAGATGTTGGTGGGATATAGACAAATAACAAATTGAGAAACAATGAAATAATTCGAACCCATGACGTTACAACTAGTCAAAAAGTCCCCACATGATCTTATCAAGGTAGGTCCATAGATGAGTTGTTTCTTTAAAATCACAACTTTCCCACGATTTTTTTTTTTTTTATTGGCATCTTAGCGTAAACGACAAAATTTTTGGATTTAGTAGTTGTGTCGCCAAAACGTTCGACTTATTGTGGTGGTGAGCATCTTTTCTGGTAAATATATTTTCTTTTGGCAAATTTCACCTCAGATAAAGCATCCGAACCAAAGTCCAACTGATCCACATGCAGAAATCACATACAATAGTCAGTAGATATGAACATGGGATTATAGAAAGTTTACACTCGCAATTAAATACAAATATCATTTAGCTACAACACACACGACGATTAACAACTACTCCATAAAACACTTTTGAAAGCCAGTACAAAATAAAACTATAAAACTTGCCAAAAGAACTTTGGTAAAGATTGTATTGGCAGTGTAAAAATTACAAGAATTCGATGGAAAGAAAAGAACAGCAATAAATAATTTATCTGATTTGCTGGCTAGCTTGCCAAAACATAATAGGTTCAATTTTCAAATACACTACAATGTTCGAATGGCTACATACCAGTGGCGGAGGTAGGATAATCTTTTAAGAGGGTCAGTTTTTTAATAATGACATAATTTACATGGGTCATCTAGCTAAGTAGACGTTCAATTCAATTTTGTTTTTCATAAACATTCGTCAAAAAAATATATAAGCAAACCCTAAAAGATTATATATTTTTGATAGTATGAAATTATAGAAAAAATAAAACGTTTAAAATGAAGGTATTATAAAAATAAGTATAAAAATAAGATGTTTAGTATATATTAAGAACTAGGTGTTGTGTCCGCTCAAGCGGACTTAATCATTTTACAATTACCAACTAAATAGCATGATAAGTTATTGGTTATGATCTTTAAGTTTTAACAAAATATCAAATTATTTATATATGAAACTTATTTATTAAAATATATATTCATTATATTCGTTAATTTATTGAAAACTTTTATATATATACTAGAAATATTTTAACTATATATTTTTGCAACTAATTTTATTTATGATTGAAAGATATTCTTTTTAGATGATAATATATATATATTATATATATATATATATATATATATATATATAAATAATTGTTTAATCTTTACTAAAGATATTCTTGGATAATAACAAAATATGTATATGAATTATCTTTTTTCTTTTAATAAGATTTTTATTATATCAGTTTTAATGAGTTATCTGATTTCATAAAGATTAGATTCTTTTTTATGTTTGGGTTTTATTATATTAAATCATAATTACTAAATATTTTATAATTACTCATTAATATATGTGTTACTAACTAAAAGACTATGATAATAAATTATTATTCTATTTCGTTTGAAAATGCTTACATTTTAATTATAATTTTTTTTTGAAAATTTCTTTGTACACATATTTATTATATAGAAATAAATCTTAAAAGTCACTTAATATTCTCTTTTCAATTATATAAAATTTAAAAAAATTATTTGATTAATATTTAGTTATATAATTTATGTTTTCAACTTTTTTATTTTAAAAACAAATTCAGATAACAACATACATATAGGAAATATATTTATATTTTAAAATATTGTTTAATTTTGGATAAATCTTACTATTATTAATTTTAATCAATTATATAATTAAATAAATTAATTTTCGTTTTTATTTTTAGCTTAATATTATATTTTCAATTATATAAAATTTAAAAATTTATTTGATTAATATTAAGTTATATAATTTATGTTTTCAACTTTATATTTTTAAAAACAAATTCAGATAACAACACAACATACATATAGGAATTATATTTATATTTCATAATATTTTTAGATTTTGGATAAATCTTATTATTATTAATTTTAATCAATTATCTAATTAAATAAATTAATTTTCGTTTTTTATTTTTACTTTAATTATATACTTTTATTCATTTAAGGATAGTATCGATATTAATCACTCTAACTTTTAACGTGGGAGCTCGGTATCGAAAAATCACTTCGCAAATAATAGTATAGATAGATTAAGATAGAACCCCAATAAACAAAAAAGCAAGAAAAAAAACTTAAGAAGTGTGCACGCGGGAATGTATTGAAGGCTGTAAGGCCCGCCCATTAGTGTATAGAACCATGAATTAAACAGAACAAAATTGTACAACAGTAAAGCCCATGAATTATAACAAAGGCCCAGTGAGTATGATCGTAATAAGTTCCGCAAGAAAGAAAAAGGACAAAAGTCACAAGAGAGACAACAAGTACCACTCAAACAATAAGTTCCAAGAATCTGTCTGGCTTTCCGAGAATCCAAGGGGTCAGAAAAGTAGCCATGGCAGTCACAGCATTGAACACATTGAAACTTGCATCGTCGCCTCTAGATTCGTTTCCTTCCAGTCTCTTCTTCATCTTCTTACTCGGTGTCTCTGATAAGCGTCGGCATCAGAAACTCCGTGGGGTCTCCTTTCAAGAGATGTCTAAAGCAGACATGTTCTGTTCGAGCCATGTCTTCGGCTGATTCATCTTCTTCCTTCGGATCGAGAATGGAGGAGAGCGTGAAGAAAACTGTGAATGATAACACTGTCGTTGTTTACTCCAAAACTTGGTGCCCGTACGTGTTTCACTTCTTGTAATGTTTCTGCTAAACACACAAATTATGTGATTGTTTTGCTTAATTGTTACAAAAAAAATTGTTGTTGATTGAAGATACTGTTCTGAAGTGAAGACACTGTTCAAGAGAATTGGTGTTCAGCCACTTGTGATTGAATTGGATCAACTCGGTATGTTTTCATTTTTCTTATAAAAATAGATATATTCATTCATACATTGGTCAGCTTAGAGTGATGTATCGATTTGATTATTGAAAATTAATAGGAGGATATATCATTGGCTTTAGATACTAGTCGTTAGGACTTGGAAGTATCCCATTAGTATTTGCGCTTTAGGCTCAATTTTTTCAATTGGTTTTGGTTTTTTGAATTTTAGTTCATATCATTATCAATGCATTCAGATTCTTTTATCCCTAACTTTGAATCTTCTCTGGCTCATTTTTCAGGTCCACAAGGGCCACAACTGCAGAAGGTACTGGAAAGACTTACTGGGCAACGCACTGTTCCTAATGTGTTCGTAGGTAAGTGGTTTTAAACTTGTTTGTAACCGATCATCACATCTCTTCATTTACTTGAATACGAAGCCCTTTGAATGCCCCTTAAAGAATTGGACAATGAGTATAGTTTAAGTTCATGACAACACATAACAGTCTATAATCGTTTGTCCTAATGATCAGGAGGCAAGCACATTGGTGGCTGCACAGGTACCTTCCATCTCTCTCTCTCTCTCTCTTGCTTTCTTGGTTTCGTCACTACACATTCAATGAGAATATTTTATTCTACTTCTCTGGGATCCCCGGTATTTTGTCCAACTTTTTGGGAACGATTTCACCTCAGTTCTCTGTATTATCTTCTTCTTGTTATTGTACTACAGATACAGTGAAGCTGAACAGGAAAGGAGAACTGGAGCTGATGTTAGCTGAAGCCAACGGTAAAACCGAACAGACTTGAGAGGAAATGATGAAATTGTTTTTTTTTTTGGAGATTTTTGCATATGGAGCTTGGAGGAGTTTTAACTTCTTTTCTCTCTTTTGTAAACATTGAACCTCATTTTTATGTTTACACATTGAACATCATTCAAATAAATACATTTATCATGTAAGTAATTTAGTGATCTCCAAAGTAATCCAGAAAGCAAATGACAAGGCTTAGTTTAACCTTAAAGAAGATGATAAATATCTCAACTTAACGATTTAATACGAGTGTTCTCGCATAGACATGACATGGTTAAAGAGTTAACCATGAGCTGAGAGATGATGAATCCACCGGTGATGTAATTGTTTTCTGACTCGAGAATTAAATAATGGTAAAACTTGTCGGTACATAAGTCGAGTTACAGACAGATAGAATGGTATAAACATTAAACCAACACACAATTGTTTTTCAGCTCTCATTTTTTAAGCTTTGACTTCTTCAACCTCGTCCAATGCGTAGTTGTTGGTCGATATGTTGGCGTAATTCACTTTCGCGAACCGGACCACAACAGGGTACCGAGTCTTCGGATCCTGCACGTTTGTAACCAACCAACCAGGTAAGAAAATTATACAAAACCCATGATGAAATGTATATATGACACTTAGATCGTTAATTAACTGGAGACTACAATGTGTTGTTACCTGATCAACGGCCACAACTGCTCCAACGTTCTTGAACCAGTAGGATTCTCTCCTTAGGATCTTGACCTACGAACCCCCCAACTGATTATTTAAATATCGGACTATAACATGTAACTTCTAAAATATCAAAGTAACTCCAATACAATTTATGCATAACACATGTTAGTAGTAGATGCAAAGATGGTTTAGGTTAGCTGACCTTGGACCCTCTCTTAGGGCCGATCGGAGGCGGTTTGGGTTTGGTGGCAGCAGCTCCAGCCGGAGCCACGTCAGTTGCTGGTGCACCTTCTGAAGAAGATGTTCCCGGAGCGGCCTCGTCGGCTGCTCTGACTACAAGTCTAGAACCAGCCCTTCTCATCGGTAAGAAAGACACTGAGTTCCTGGAAGACGAAGGGCCGGTGGCCGCCGTGACGTTAGCCGTCAAAACAAACGCCGAAGACGCTGACATCATCGACATCTCTGGGATTTTTTTTTTCTTTTTTTTTTGCTTCGTATTGTTGTTCCGACAGGAAAGAGTGAGTTCTTTAGATTGTTTTGTAATTTGCTCGGCTAAGAAAAGAGGTGATAGATGTTTTGGGTTAAACAAAAATCGTTTCCCTCCTCTTGAGATCTGACACGTGGACATTACACATCGTTCTCAAGGATAATGTGATGACATGGAATTAAAGATAAAACTGGAATAAAGAAAAATCTTTTTGGTTGTAATTTAATCCGTAAGGATTCTTGTATTTGTAGTCAAAAATGGAATTACAAAAATCAGCTCAATACAGCCCATCGAAAGCCCACATATCCGTAAGACCGTGGACAGCCCCATTGGGGCTTTTTGTAGACACAGTGAACAAGTTACTCCTACAACTTGGCAACTGAATCCCACCATCATTTGTTCTTAAACCGTGCTTATTCAAGTCAAACCTAGCAGGTTTCTAGCCAATTCTAGTTACAGATTTGTTCCCCACAACGTTGAATAATCTCCACCAACTTGGCAAACGTTCCTAAAAGCTCTTGCACCAAACTGTACACTTTATAATTTATGCTGTTGTACTATACTAATAGACCATACACGACGTAGACGAATTATAACCCCTTACTAAGATCAGTAATTTTAAACTAATCTCGCTCTCTCTCTCTCTCTGTTATTTTTGAAGCTGATCTCTTAATTCTAAGCCCGGTTAATTTGATTAAACATGTATGCATTGTTCAGTTCTATACACCAACTTGCAAGACTAGTACGTATACAAATTGACATAAGAAATATAAATGGGCATCTAATCAGAGACTAGTTGTATTAACTCTGAGTCCATAATTTTTTTATGGTCTCTTATTATACTCCCTAGTCATTAGCATTGTGACAAAAATGGAGAGATTACACGGTTGGACAACAGTTATTTAAAAATATAAAATCCAACTGGCGTGTCCCCAACTTACGTGATTGGTTGGTTACGCTGTTTAGTGGACCCTTCATCGTCACGTCGTCTTAACCGCATAATCACCGTCATAATTTCCATTGTGACAAAGCATAATAAGGAACGATTAAAGATTTAAATTCTAAGCAAGCTGATAATAATTCTATGGTCATGATTACCAAAGAAAAGAAAATTTTTATGGTCTAGTTCTATACCGGTGTTGTGAACCGTCAACCGGTGGGAATGTGAAACTGTGGACTAAACACGTGGGTGGACTACTATGGCTTATCTGTGATTTATGTAGCTTTGATAAGGGTCCGTCCCGTGACAGTAAAATCTTTATATTCAAAGCCTCAAAATTATCATAAGATATTAAGTTACAACGTTGATTAAAAAAAAAAGATATCAAGTTACAACAAGTACTATGTATCTTCGGGAAAAGTCATTTGGGCGTGTCATCCTTTGTTTCACCACCACTTTTTTTTGTCGTAATCTTGTTTATATTACATATAACAAAATATGTAATACTAGTACTGTCGTAGTTCTATTCTTTTAAATACAATAACTTCTTCAATCAAAAAAATAAATACAATAACTTCTTGCGGAATTCCAAACATATTGACTGTGTAAATATGAGATACAAGCTATCAAAAAAATAGTTAGAAAATGTAAATGTTAAAGACATATGGTTCTGCGGTTTTCTTGCTCTTTCTGATATACTATTATTGTTTTTATTAATTGAAAATTAAAGATACATATATATTGGTTGGTCCATTTCAGTTTTTCTTTTATTTGGTCCCGAATTTATTTTAGCATATAAAACATACGGAACCAATCAAACTAGCCTAGTCGTTATCTTTTTGTTACTAGAAGAAGACATATCACGATTGTTGTTAATTAATTTGGCGCATCGTCTCCTTCGCAACTGCATAATTTAAATGGCTTGAGCATGCATGTTCTACATATTAGAAATTATCAATAAACTATATAGCCAGGAAACATATAGTATAGGTCTTAACCCGTATCACAAACTTGCTAGGGTTAAATATCGAAAAATACAGTATAGGAAACAATAAATGGTATGATCGATACCGATAGTCATCCCCAATAGTAATTCGATAGCAGAGAAATGGATCATCATTCTGTTGCCCATACATGAAAAGGACAAGTTATGTTCGTTCGGTTCTGTAACCAATAAAGTTTCTACCCGTCACTTGACAAAATTAGCGCTTGTATAGTTGTATTGTTGTATTAAATTGCAATTGTCAAATAAAAATACTAATAGAAATATGGAAAAATAAAAAAGGAAATTAGCAGTCTTTTTCTTCTTATTAACATTATAGAGATGACTGTGATCATTGGTTTAGCACTGCTTTCGTTTTGCATACGATCAGCATTCGATATTTTAGCGAAACATATACATTTGATGTAAAACAACCGAGTAACATATATAGATTTAGTATACGATCGTAAATTTTATATGTTTAACTTGTGTGTTTGCTCGATTTGTTCTCTATGAGCAAAAATTAAATTATGCATATACGAAGAAAAATCCTCATGAAAATGGCATCCACTGAATTTAAGAGCAATAAATAAATAATTAATATATGCATTTATTCTGGGACAAATTATTAAGTTGAGCCTATCAAATGTCAGCAATAAAACTAAAATGGATAATTATTTTATAAATTCGAACATGTTTATATATACAAAGAATCCTTACACAATATATTATCGATAGTAACTGTGAAAGCAGTACAAGCAAGGTATATAGTTGTTGGGCCATACCAAATTTTTGTCAAAAGCATTCATTGTGAATGTGAAGTTTTTTTTTTGCTAAATTGTAAATATCATAGAATGAAAGAGTTTGTTTACAAATGATCTTATGATCTGTATCATCTTGGCAAAAAGAAAGAAAAAACAAGATGGATACAAAGAGGTGAATAACAGGCTATTATCTTAGCCACAGTCTCATAAGAGAGCTAAACCTTTTCCTCAGCCTTCTTGCCGAGATGATGTTTTTAACCTCTTTATCAACGGCTCTAAAGATAGTAGAGGCCGGAATGGATGTCTGGTTGTGCACAAGGTTATTTCGCTGCTTCCATATGTGATAGATGACAGACTGAGCAGCAAGCTTCCGTAAGAGAGTGAGCCGCCGGGAGAGGGATCGATTTCTGATCCAAGACAGCAGTTCAGACCAGGAGGTGATCGCTGCTGTGTTGGGTTGGCAACGCACGAGCACTCCACGCCAAACGTCTTGACTGTAGGTGCAGGAGATAAAGAGATGGTCTCTGGTTTCGTCATGTTGGTTGCAGAAAGGACAGAGCGGTGAGACCGGGAGACCCCATGCTGCAAGTCTTGATCTGGTAGGCAACCGATCATAATTCGCAACCCACATTGTGAAACTGAGCTTGGGGATTGCTCCCTTGAACCAAACAACATCAAACCAGTCCTTTAGCTCTCCTCTAGGCCTTAGCATCTCCCATGTAGCTGAGGACCTGAAAACAATAGAAGAACTATCACCAGTAACCCATTCATACTCATCATTTATATGCTCAGAAAGTGGAAGTGAAATAGTTGTAAGATAGATATGCAGCTCTACTTCCCTCTGCGATCGAGGGTGAGGAAGTGACCATGATGAACCTCTGATAGCATCCGTCACCCTGGCTTCATTTCTCAGTCTTAGTGCTCTAGGACCGGAGGGACCAATATGAGAGATGAGCTGTCCGAATGGCGTCCAAACATCATGCCAGAAGCTTGTGTCCTCTCCGTTTCCTAATCTTGTTCTGATGAACTGAAGAGCGAGAGGTCGAAGATCAAGTATCTTCTTCCAAGTCCAGGAGTCGGAGTCTGATGCGGTTACAGTCCAGAAGGAGTGCGTGTTGAGGTGAGTACTCCAGTGCCAATCCCCCCACAGTGAAGAGGCTTTTGATAGAAGTATCCAGATAAATTTTAGGCACAGCACTTGGTTCCAAATCATGAAATTCCGGAGTCCAAGCCCCCCCTTGTGAATGTGAAGTTGGGACGAACTATCCATGCAACAAAAAGAAGAATAGAGATACAGTATTATCATAATTTGATATCCCTTTTATCCGTTTGGGTAAGTTTAGTTTAACATCTCTTTTCATTTTCATTATTTTTCTTCACCAAACATGTGAATAGTTTTGGATGTTATGAATTGTTGTTGTTGTTCCTTTGTTGTTGACTAATAGGTTTCATATCGAAGTCTGAACATCTTAAAGTCCTACAACCACAGTTGTTGACTATATTGCTTGCTTACGTTGACCCCTCGCTAAAATTAATTATACAAAGCACCGTCTATTATTTTTTATTGGCGAGTAATTAACTAACCGAGCGAGCTTCAGAATTACATTTACAAAACTAGATGAATTATTCATCTACTCCGATGATTCCGTTGTAGCATTTTATAATCTCAGTTCAATATTGTTAAATAATATAGTAGTGATTGTAATAAAACCAAAATACATATTGAGAAAAAATTTAAAAATTGGTAAAGCAAAAGAAAGATATAGAAGAGAACAAAAATGAGCAAGTAGAGAGAGTACAGAGCAGCATTTTCTTTCTTCCTCGCTTCTTCTTTTCTCTTTCTCTCTCTCTTCATATGTTTTGTCTGTACTTGATATTCCGTAAAAGAAACTCTTTTTTAATTAAAACTCCCCCCCTTGGCTTCTCCCTTTTTCCCACTCGGTGAGCGCGTGGAAGATACCCTAAGATATAATATAGAGAGAGAGAAAAGAGAGACAGATTTGGCTACTGCTTCTTCATCTCCGGCGGCATCTTCTCCGGGCTGAGTTTTCTGACTTATCCAGCTAACCTCCTAACAGTTTTCACAGGTCTGCTCTTCCTCCATCCCCCTTATGACTTAAAAAGCTGAAAAAGTATCTGACTCATTACCTTCTCTGATCTCAACTTTACAAAAGCTTTCACATTTTTCTTGTTTGCTTTGATCTCTTTTTCTTACTTAGAAATAGAGATTCTTCTGATCTTTACCTTTTTTCCTTCTCTCTGCACCGATTAGCTTCTTCCTCTCTCTTATCTGTCCTGCAGCCAAAGTTACAGTTTTTTTTTCCAATTTTTTTTTTTTACTCTTCTCCTGTTTGTTATAAAAAAAAGTAGTCGCATTTATTAGTGCTTGTGACTAGTGGGACACATTTTGAGTGTCTATATATATATGATATGATTATGAGAGTTCATAGAGATTACTAGAGAGTTCTATGATCTACCACTGATTTGCTTCAAAGCAATCTGGTTAGTTTCAGATCCAGTGTGCCTGAGGACTCGTTTCCTTCTGAATTGATCACAAAGGCGTGAGCCAAGGTTGATTTGTAATATTTTTTTTACTTTTCACTTAAGAGTTTGTTTCATAGAGTATACAACAAAAAGTGTCTGTCTTTTGATTGTGAGAGGTCATGTGAAAATGGTAATTTGGTTCATCTTTCCCTTTTGTATAGACTCTATGAAGTGTCCCTTTTGATTACAGAATCTTCTTTTTCTTCCCTTTTGTATAGACTCTTGTTTTGTTATATGCTTTTTGGCCTATTCTTCTTTTGATGCTAGAAGAAAGTCCTCTCTTCTTCTATACTCTCCTTCTCCTCCCTTCTCCTGGATCTTTTAGGTTCCACCAAAATCTTTTTTCATTTTGCAACCTTATATAGTAAGTAACTAAAAGCTGTGAAACTGCAGGGACCAAAAATGAATGAGCTCCGAGGCAGAAAGGTTCAAAAGATTGAGAGTCCAGTTCCAGGATGCTTGGGGAGGATGGTAAACCTATTTGATCTAGGAACTGCTGTCAATGGGAACAAGATGCTTACAGATAAACCTCATCGTGATGGTAATCACTGAACTCTCCCTCTGCCACTAGTTTCTTCACTAGTCCAAGTTGTTTTTAGCTCAAGGACTTCACTGTATGCAACTACTGTGTTATTTATAGCATCTCTTTTGAGTTTGGTATTCACTCGTGTGTTATTGACATGAGGTAGTTTGTTGGCAGGATCCTCTCTGTCAAGGAGCCGATCTGATGTGTCTCGAATGCCAAGCCCCTCCTATAAAGGCCACTCAGAAGCTGAATTGGTAAAATATTTGGTTGAGACATTTTCTTTTTCATTATTGGCACAACTTGATGTTTCTTGACTGTACTGTTTGCACAGATTATGTCTGATTTAAGGAGAAGTGCTTCTAGCAAAGCAAGTGGTACACCGATGAAGAAGCTCATCGCTCGAGAAATGTCAAAAGAAGTTGAGCCTAAACAGAGCCCTACTAATGTGGTGGCGAAGTTGATGGGCTTGGAGACACTTCCCCAGACTGCTACACAGCGAAGCAAATCCAGAAGCTATTCACACTCTTCGTCGCTGAATCATCCGGTGATGGATGATGATGAGGTCCACAAGTATCAGGAGCTCAGCAGAGAATATAAAGATGTGTATGAAATGTGGCAGTCGCCTCCTCAGAAAGCGAGTCGTTCAAGAGATAGCTCGCCTAGAAAAGGAAGGTATGATGAAAGTGCTGCGACTGAGAGACTCGTTCGTCAGAAGTTTGCAGAAGCGAAACGACTTGTTACAGATGACAGTCTTCACCAATCCAAAGAGTTCCAAGAGGCTCTTGAAGTTCTAAGCTCCAACAAGGATTTGTTTGTTAAGTTGCTCCAGGAATCAAATTCTTTCTCTCAGCAACTTTCTCAGACTGTTCCTACTCAGTCAGAGGCGAAACGCATCACAGTATTGAGACCTTCAAAGGCTGTTGAGACTGAGAGATTTGTGGTTCAAGGGAGGAAGAACAAGCAGGTTAAGAAATCTGCTTCTTCATCAAGTGGATGGGGAAACCGAGGAGGAGGCGAGGAAAGGCCTTTACAACCAACACGTATTGTTGTCTTGAAGCCTAGTCTAGGGAAGTCTCTAGATATGAAAGGTGTTTCATCATCGCCATCCACTCCTAGAGGTGTACCCAATGAAGGCTATTTTGATGAGTCTGGAGATGTTGATCAGTCTAAAGAAGTGGCAAAGGAAATAATGATGCAAGTGCGAGAGAATCTGATGGGTCACCACCACAGGAATGAGACACAATGCTCTTCTGTCTTGTCCAATGGTTATAATGGTGATGACAGTTCGTTTAACAAATCTGATAACGAAGATCCAGTGGGAAACCTTAGTGATTCTGATGAGATCATGTCACCAGCTTCTAGACACTCGTGGGACTGTCCTAATAGGTTTGAAAGTCCTTTCTCTCCTTCCTCTTTCAGCCGAGCCTCGTTTTCTCCTGAGTCATCTGTCTGCAGAGAGGCTAAGAAGCGACTCTCTGAAAGATGGGCGTTGATGTCGGTAACCAGAAGCGGCGGCACTCAGCCGCATAAACACGTACCGAGAAGCTCGAGCACCTTAGGTGAAATGCTAGCACTCTCAGAGACCAAAGTGACAAGTGGATCATCCTACGAAGAGATAGTACCTGAGACAAGGGTGTCTACATCGTGTATAACCACTCATCTGAATCAAGTGGAAATGGCTGGTGATTCTCTGAATGTCCTTGCAAGGTCAAAATCAGTCTCTGACGTTTCCAAAGCACAGCTTCCACAAGAGCTTACTGAGACGACGGGAAGCTTGAAATCGTCATGGAAAGTTTCCAACTTGTTCTCATTCAAGAATAAGAAAGCAAGCAAGGAGAAGAGAGATACATCTCAGTACAGTAGTAGTATGTCTCAGCTAGCAACGCCTTCTTCAGTGACTCTTCCCAGCGAAGATTGTCGACACCCTCTTGATGCATTACAACAGCAAAGCATAATCCCAGGCGAGGTATTCCCACCAGTGCTTTAACCTCGAAGAGCCATTGATGATAATACTGAACATTCATGCTTGAATCAGCAGAGTCATTTTGATTTGTTTGCAGGAGGAACTGACTACACCGAAGCCCCTAGAGGCTGGGAATACAAGTGAGAAACAGGACGAGCTAAGTCCAGTTTCTGTTCTGTTTCCTCCATTTGAAGAGGAAGGTGTCAGCACTCCAGAATGTTCCACATCAAGCAAGCTATGGACAACAACTCAAGGTAAACTTAACTTTTCTTTCAAGAGAGTTTGGTTACTCAGCTCTCACTCTAATGCTTTTATCCAAATGTTTGCTTTCTCATCAGGAGAGGAGATGTCTCTTAAATCTAATCTAATAGACAAATCACCACCAATCGGGTCTATTGCTCGGATCCTCTCATGGGATGATGACTCTTGCACAGACAACATATCTAAACCCGCAATGAGAGGAGTCCATGAGGATGAAGACTGGTTCTTATTCATAGAAACGGTATTAACAGCTGCTGGTTTCAGCAAGGGTTGCACCCTCTCTCATCCCTTAGACCCTTCACTCAGAGAGAAATACACCAATCTAGATAACAACAACAACATGAAGGAGTTCGTTAACGAAGGAAAACGTAGACAACACAGGTCAACCCGTAAGCTCATTTTCGACTGCATCAACTCCATCGTTTCAGAAACAACGACTACAACACCACGCATGGGCCAAGATTCTCCGCCCTTAGACTTGGTGGAGCATGTCTGGTCCCAGGTGAAGGACTGGCTTTCAGATGAGTATGTAGAGGACATAGACGCAAACAGTGAGGCTGCAGAGAGTCTAGTGAAGGAAGAGATTGTTGGGAGGAGATGGATGCACAGCTTTCAAGCTGAAATAGACGACCTTGGGATTGGTATCGAAAGAGCATTGTTGCAGGAGCTCGTAGAGGAAGCCGTTCTCGATCTTACACAATGAGATTAGAGCAGAAACAAGTAACTACTACTACATTTGAATAAAAAATGTAAGATTAAGTGTAGTTTTTGTCTTTATGTGTCTCAATTTTTTTTTGTAACGATTGAGGGGAAGAACAAAAATGCTATGCGACGACCATATTGTTAAAGCAAAGCAATAAGCACTTTGTTCCTATTTTTAAAACACAAATCTCGTTACGCTTTTTGTGCAAACACACCAGAGAGAAAACCAACGTTCCAATCTAAAAGTTGTGTAATACTTATGCACACTCTGAAAGTTACAACGGTAGCAAGAGAGAGGAACAAAACGAAAGTAGTGATACTGATACCAAACACACACACACACGAACTCAAATCTTTTGAATTAGACTGAGGGATTCTGGCTCTGACCGTTGTTCAATCCGTACTGCAAAAGAATAAAAAGACAATCAAATACAAAGCTTAAACCTCACGTACTAAGTTCAGGAGATTAAGTTTTTATTTTTTTTACCTTCTCTCTGATTCTGGACCTCCAGTTGTCAATATTGCTTGATCCAGAAGATGTCTGGTTAGTCTGTGGAGCAAGAAGATTCTCCCGCGCTCTGTTAATCGGATTCTCATAATCATCTTCGTCATCAAGCTCTGATTGCCTAGGAGAAACCATAGCTCTTAGAACCATAGCCAGTAGCAAAGACAGTAGCTGAAACAATACCAAAAAAACAAAAACAAAAAAAAATAATCTTAAGGAGAGAGAAGCATATGAAATAACTTAAATTTGGAAAAAAGGTAAAGAAGTGAGCTAGTTAGTTAACCTGGATAGCTACCACGCCAACCCCAACCCATTTGCAAATATCGATGTTTGCTTCAATGAAAGCTCGAAGGCTAGTGAGTTCTCCAGTTGGATCATAAGGAAGATCCTAAAAGAGAGACACGGCCGTTTCAGCACAGCAGGACGCAAGATACAAGATTTCGAATGTTGAAGAAGTGAACCTCACCTTCTCCCAGTGACGGTCAATGGCAATGAATCCAACGAGAGCTGCTTCAAGTATGATGACAAGAGTTTTGAGGATTGAATACTAAGACAGACAGACATATCAAGGAATTAAACTTGCTAATATACGTTTCCACATTAGTGAATAAAAGAAGTATATAATAAAAAAGGATACGAAACACAAGCAGCAGCCATTGATAGCTTCAGCTGCAATGAAACCGATGACAGTGACAATACAGACCAAGATCCCAATCGCCATGAAAGAGTATATGAACCTGCATTCAATTTCAAAAACCAAAACCAATTGGAACATTCCTTCGTAACATTAAACTGCTTAATAATACCAAAACACATCATCATCATCATGCATTCAAAGCTTTGACCTTTATCATTTTGTTTTTCTATAAAAAACACACAAATTAATAAGAAGATTCAAAATTGACTAATCATAAATCCAAAACCATAAAAATGGAAACTTTAGTACATCGAAACCCTGAAAATGGAAACTTTATAACAAAAAGGAGTACCAGGGAGCAGGAAGATCTAGGGAACGGAGGTGGAAACCCGAATCTCGGAGAAGGAGACCGATGGGTTTGTTCAGGGAGTCAGAGAGACTGTTGATAGCGATTCCTGAGCTAGAGAAGGGATAAGAAGCCGAGGGAGGCTGAGAAGGAGGAGGAGGGTCGACGGGGACGTGACGATTGTATTGATCGAGCATCCATATAGAGTAGATTATGATGGAGATACCGATGAAGGCTTGGAGGAAATTGAGGATCTTCAGGACGGAAGCGAAGGAGAGATGGCAGCAGTTGTGTCTCATTTTTTTTTGTGTGGTTTCTCTCTCGATATCGGAGGAAGATTGAAAATTCTGATGAGCGAGCGATCTCAATTGTAACCAGTTTTATGATTTGCTGGCAGAAGAAAAAAAGTATAATGCTGTTTTGTCGGATAGAATCCGAAGCTTTTGCTAATTAAAATATAATGGTCGTATTATTTGTTTGTTTAAATAAGGGATTAAATTAATTGTTTAATACTCTTTATGGAAATATTTGGAATTTTACAAACATGTAAGCAAAACATAAAACAATCTGCTCAATATAAATTGTAGGAATAAATTGTTGTGAAAAAAACTTTGGAATATAGTTTTATTTTATGTTTTAGGATGACAAAATATCGTTTATGTTTTAGGGAGAGATGAAACTGAAACTGATGAAGGCAATGAGGCCGAGCAAACTAAATGGGCTATAGCAATGAGGCCTATTATTAATTGGGCTACGATCATTAAGCTCACTTTGGATTGACTTTTTCCTTCTTGCCTCTTCAGTAGTTCAAGTTCCCCCACCCACAACGTGAGGACTGTTAGATTCAAGTGATCCAAGCATACGGTACAGCTTATATATAGTGATGATTGTATTGTGATGATAACGGTAATGGTGATGATGACTGGAGTTAAGTGTGCATGTGAATGCAGATGACTGAAAAAGATAGCCAACTACTTATAACCAACATACGACCTTCTAGTCTCTCTCTCTCTGCTGTTCAAAAAAAAAGTCTCTCTCTCCCTCCCCTTTATTTACTGATTTTGATTATACAAAAATGTTATGTTTGCAAACTGGCATTTAAGTGGGACCGCTTAGCTCTCTTCGATTATTTTTCTTGTGATAAACCCAGGGGTGGTCCTGAGCATAGCGAGGTGAAACATTCGCTTAGGACCCCCAAAATTTTTACAAAAATTAGTATGGAAAAAGGCTCCCGATTTGCAAAAAAATTTTTTTTTGAAAATTCCTTACTAAATTGTTTAGGGTCTCCACCATATCAGGGACGATATATGTCATCTCGTCATGTGCTCTTGTTTTTTTTCTTTATCGTTTCCTTTACTACGTAATGCAGTATACGAATTTTTAGGTAGTTATATCACATGAATGAGATATTCAAATCTAATGTAGAGTTCAAATTATAGTGACGTGGATATTTATTAAAATAGCTACATGCACGTATTAAGTAATTATCAGTAGATCATGCCTCATTTTGAGAAAACGTGGACTATACATAGCTAAAAGTAATAAAATGTACGATATAGTTCTACGATATAGAAGTTCTATCTCTCTGCTGTAGATTCCTTTGGAATGGCAACATAACATCAAGAGCTACAGCCAGAGTTTCATGGGAGGTCTGTTGCTTACCAAAGTCTGAGGGTGGTATGGGCTTGAGGGACTTCCACTTGTGGAACAAAACCTTATCCCTTAAGCTGATTTGGCTCTTGTTCAATGAGAATGAATCATTGTGGGCCTCTTGGTGTAAGAGCCATATATTAAGCGAAATGAGTATTTGGAGCTTGGATGCATCAAATCAGGGATCTTGGATATGGAAAATCTCTTCTGAAGCTTCGCAGTCTTGCTGAAAGGTTCTTAAGATGCCAGGTTGGTAATGGACAAAAAGCTAGCTTCTGGTATGATCACTGGACGCCGCTGAGACCTCTCATCAAATATATCGGTCCTAGAGGTTGAAGACTTCTATGTTGTATTCATCATGTTACATACTCCAATATCTAAATTTATGTTGTATTCATCATATTACATACTCCAATATCTAAATTTGTGGTCGTTATATACTTTTGATGCCAGCTAATCATTTATTATTGTTGACCTGGCTATGTTTTTGGTTTGATCGGACTTCAGTTTTGGTTAGGTCTGAGATAAGTGTTTGATTGGTCCATCTTATAGCTAAAGATTTGCGACTTTATAAACTTGTTGGCTATAACCATTAATTAGCACAACCTTATAAGATGTAGGTTAGATATTAGAGCAACTTTTTAATGGTGATATTTTATCATTGGATTCTAAATTACATATATATTATATACAAATATTAATATTTAAGGTCGGTTGAGTTATCTGTAACTTTAAAATACTCACAATTAAATACTAATATATATATATATATATATATATATATATATATATAATATTTAAAATTCTATGGTAAATTCTATGGTAATATATTGTATTATTACTATAAAAGTCGCCGTAACTTTAAAATACCCACAATTAAATACTAATATATATATATATATATATATATTTAAAATTCTATGGTAAGATATTATATTATTACTATTGAAGTTGCTGTTATGCAACAACATTACAGCAATAGAATATTGATCTTCGGGTTTATTTGGCAGATCAACGTTTTGTTTGGTTTACTTTAAGCTAAAACGTTACTATAAATAATTTCATTATAATTCAAGATCATCCTCTCATAGCATATACGTTATTTGCTCAACATAACGTGATTCATCTATATATCTCCCAACAAAAGTACTGGATTCGAACTTAAATCCGACAACAGTGCATCAAATACTATTCTTACCTATTGATTTAGTTTTGCATTCCACATGTTATCTCTTTAATTAGAACAGCTTTGTTTTCTCTTAAGTAGATCAACCGACAACAACATAACATTTATTACATACACCAAAAAAAGTTAACCATTAATACAATTTTCCGTTGTATATAACAAACGAAGAGACTAATCTTCTTTTACACTTTTCATATATTACGAAGTATCACTTCACATAATGTCCACTCTTCTAACATCCATATTTCTGTCCACCGCGTTATGGGGAATGCTATTTCTTATGCCGCAAAAAACAAACGCGGCTCGAGCGTTCTACGTCTTTGGCGACTCACTCGTGGACAGTGGTAATAACAATTACTTAGTCACCACCGCTCGTGCCGACTCTCCGCCGTACGGAATCGATTATCCGACTGGTCGTCCAACGGGGCGTTTCTCCAACGGCTTGAACCTCCCTGACATCATCAGTATGAGGCCATTTTTACATTTATTTTATTTCAATATTTTAGAGCTATTAAGAGTGATTTTTGCTTGGGGTTTAGGTGAGCAAATTGGATCCGAGCCAACGCTACCAATCCTTAGCCCTGAGCTCACTGGAGAGAAGTTATTGATCGGAGCTAATTTTGCCTCTGCCGGCATCGGAATTCTCAACGACACCGGTGTTCAGTTTGTAAGTCATCTGTCACATTATTCTTTATATCGAAATAATCTCTTAATTTCATTTTAAAATGAAGTATTATGAGCTGAAGACAAAACTCGTTTTCATAGTATTATTCCATGATAGTATTAGCTGGTACTTTTCCTGAAAATAAAGATTCAAATATGATTAATTTTGTTCAAACATTATTAAAATATAATCAAAGAGGAATGTAGAGAATGAAAATAAAAATAGTTCCTTTCCAATTTAATATATATTCAGAATTCCGATAGTCAGATCTCCTCTGCTTATGTTTAATTAATAACCAAAAAGAGACATTTTCTCCGACCAATTTTATCATGTGATTCATTAATCCGACTTTAGTTATTTTTTTTGTTTCATTAAACTAAACCGTTTTTAGTCTTTTTTCTAATCTTAGAAACAATAAAACATTAAACTCCAAGACTATGTTTCCATTTTCTTTCTTTCAATATACAGTACGTATATTTTAGAGTTGAAATGCTTACTTTGTTTTTCCTCTGGACAATAAAAGAACACTATATATGGTTAAAACCAAATCTAATATATATTTTTCTTGATGTGGATAAATAATGTAGTTGAACATACTAAGGATCGGTAGGCAATTCGAGCTGTTCCAAGAGTATCAAGAGAGAGTGAGTGAGATTATAGGTTCAGACAAAACACAACAGCTTGTAAATGGAGCTTTAGTCCTCATGACTCTTGGTGGCAACGATTTCGTCAACAACTACTTCTTGCCATTCTCTGCTAGAGGTCGACAGTCATCTCTCAGCGAATTTAGCCAGCTTCTCATCTCCGAATACAGGAAAATACTCATGGTATACATATATATATATATATATATATTTCTTGGTTTACACGCTAGACTTAGGGTATTACTGTATGTTCTTATGCTTTTGACTCTTATTTGGTGATACAGAGACTGTATGAGTTGGGAGCGAGGAGGGTCATGGTTACAGGAACAGGACCGTTGGGTTGCGTACCGGCAGAGCTTGCTTCATCTAGAAGCGCAAACGGAGAATGTGCTCCCGAGGCACAACAGGCTGCAGCCATATTTAATCCGCTTTTGGATCAAATGCTTCAAGGACTTAACCGCGAAATCGGTTCTGATGTTTTCATTGGGACTAATGCGTTCAATATGAATGCAGATTTCATAAACAACCCCCAGAGATTTGGTGAGTACTCCTTCAATGATTTTGAAATTATTCTACCATTGTTACTTTTGAAATTACGACTTATATTCATCCGTTATGCTATTCTGCAAGTTTGTATCTTCTGCCATTTTTTTTTTGTTAATGGCCAAGAATTACTTTTCTGACCTAATTCGATTAAATTTCATAGGTTTCGTGACATCCAAGGTAGCGTGCTGCGGACAAGGGGCATACAACGGGCAAGGTGTTTGCACCCCGTTGTCAAGCTTATGTCCAGACCGTAACGCCTATGCATTTTGGGACCCTTTCCACCCGACTGAGAAAGCTACCCGACTCATCGTCCAACAGATCATGACTGGTTCGGTTGAGTACATGAACCCCATGAACCTTAGCACGATCATGGCGTTAGATTCCAGAATATAATCAAAGGAAGTAATATTTTTCAGTATATATACTTGACACACGATGTCCAATGTGCAAGTGTAATTTAAACATATCTATTTGATTACTACTATCAAATTATCATTATGTTGTTTATTAATTTCCAACTTTTCATATATAATAAAAGATTCAGAGTCTGTGGCAAGCTTAAGCAAAACAATGGCTAGTATCGGTTTTGTAATCTCTCTCAAAGGGCATAGTCGATGTTTTCTCCTTTTTGTTGTTTCAACTTGGTGGTTAATTTCCTACACATATTACAAGGGTTTTAACATTTTTTGCTAAATTTCAGATCCGTAATAACTGTGTCAACACCAAAACGCAAACTCTTTTGAAAATTAAAGATCAACCTGCAGGCTCTATTCATTGTGTATATACTGGAGATGTTGCCTATGACAGGTTTAATGTGACAGCACTAATGTGGAGGAATCAAAATGAGCGTCCTAAAAATTTCTGTCCCGTATGATTGTGCGGAATAAATGCATTCTTAGACACTTGTTCTATTGTGCTTGTTAAGCTGCGTTCATGCTAAATCGTAACCCAACACAATACATAGTGATTCAATGATGGTTTTCAAGTAGACCCCGGATGTAAGTTATATGAAGCAAGACAACTTGTATTCTTTATGAGTCATGGTGATATATTGTGGATTTCTGAAATGAAAAGCAAACTTCCATCTCCAGCAAAGTTCACATTAAAATAAAGGCAAAATTGGCATTACCACTTAATTTGTCACCCTCTTCAATTTTTGTTTGTTATATAAGTAAAGATATTTGGACATTTTCTTGATCAGGTGGTTAAGTTCCCCAAAAACTCAAATATTATATTGTCTTTTGGATGCATTTGTTTATGTCAATGTGTCACACATTAGTCATATCAACATGGAATGAAACAAATAACGATAAAATGCCTATGTTGAGAGCGATTACGACATTGTGAATACAAAATAGGTCATAGCACACCATACACTTAGGGCAACCCCACACTGTATATACTTTTGAAGATACTTACAATTATGAAAATAATGTTGTTGATGTGATTAAAGTTTGTAATTTAAATTTAAACAAAATATCCCTGAACCATTTATAGATGTAAACATGTGCAAAAGTGTTTCTAGTGAGTTTCTCAAAGAATATGATTTGAGATATTGTGATTGTTCTTGCCCCTCTCGATTATTTTTAGGCAACATTAATTGTTAAGTGATGGGGATGGTCTTTAGCTTTCTGATGAGAAGATAGAATAGAGCGTTTATTATCGTGAAGCAAACAACAATTGGAAAGAGAATCAAACCAGAAAATAACCTTATTAGAGGGAAAGAAAAGGATTTTAACGGTTCTGATCTAACCATTATTTTTTTAAAAAATCAAATTCTGAAGTTTTTTTTTTTCCGTTAGATTGCTTCTCTTGGAACTTTATAGTAAGCTAGATAAACTTTTAACCACAAACTAGATTTGGACCCGCGCTTAAAAAGCGCGGAATTATTTTTGTTGACATATTTATTACTCTATTTATTTGCTCACTAATATGTTTGTACGCATTTGGTTTTCGGTTTGGTTCTAATTTGTATTTTCTTTTTCAGATTCATTCCAGTTTGATTTTCATTTCTCGATTCAAGAAATATAAGAATCGTTCGGTTATTTATAAATTTGGATTTGATTTTGGTTTGGTTAACTTAGTTTTCGGTTTGGTTCGAATGACAATGTTAAGAACCCGTTAAAATTTTGAGTTCAATTCGACTATGGTCCGGTTCTTGTTTTTAGATAATTTAGAGTAATTGGGGTAAAAATGATCGAATTTTGGAAAAATAACGGATAATTCAGATAAATATAGATATTTTAGCTAAAGAGTTATCGAGTGATTCTATTCTAGCAGAAAATTAAAATAATTTTAAATATTTTGGATAAAAAAATAGTATGAAAATTCATCTTTTGGGTAGAAATATAAGAATTGTTCGGTTATTTATGAATTTGTATTTGATTTTGGTTTGGTTAATTTGGTTTCCGGTTTGGTTTGGAAAACCATTAAAATTTCGTGTTCAATTTGACTATGGCCCGGTTCTTCTTTTTTTTGAATAACTTAGAGTAATTAGGGTAAAATGATGTTTTTTAAAATTTCAGAAAAAATAATGGATAAATCGGATAAATTTAGATACTTTGGATAAAAAATATTCGGGTGATTCTATTTTAGCATAAAATTAAAAATAATTTCAAATATTTTGGATAGAAATAGTAGGGAAATCCGTTTTTGTGTAGTTCAGTTTATAGATAGTATTTTAGAATATTTTATCATTTTAAAATTAAATATAATAAATATTTTAAAAATATATAGATTGTATTTTGAATATTTGGATATCCATTTGGTTTTTAGTTTGGTTTTGATTTGGTTATAGTTTTTCTGTCCCAAGATATAAGACTTGTTTAGATATTATA
>NW_026615600.1:0-47706 GCF_000801105.2 Raphanus sativus | reverse complement strand
CCGTTTTCGTCGGCTCGTGTGGCTAATCCTAGGTTCCTGTGATACTCCGTTATTTTCAAACCACGGAGGAGAAGTTTCTACGCATTCTCGTGAGACAGGATTAGCCACGTACAAGGATACGTTCCCGATGGTAGACACGAGACGGATCAGAATCAACCCGACATCCGTGTAAGCCACGACTCTGGCTTGTCTGTATTTTTCCTTGTGGTTTATGAGTGTTTGGGTAATGCAAGGGACGATGTAAGAGCCAAGTTGTTGTGGTGGATGACCCCAAATATCGCCTCCGTAATGAGCAACGGCTTCATGCTGATGATCGATCTTCACTATGAGCGACCACATGGAATGAGAGTTTTGATGGCGAGAAAGGAAAAGCTTGCGGAGAAAGGGAGATTCGAGTATTGATTTCCATTGCTTGCAGACCAATTTGGAACTGGCGATACTCTTTAGTGGAATCGGACAAATATCATTGTCCATATATCCTCTGTCAAGGAATCCATCTTCCTCTACTCTTTTTCTTGATTTTGAGTTTAAGATGTGATTAGGGTTTGTTATGTGAAGGGAGCCATGGAGAAAAGGACTGCACGCTGTTTTGCTAGATTTTATTATATAAAATATAAGAAAGGACAATTATCTCAAATGATCCCAAGATATTCTTTTTTTACCAAAAGAACTCCCAAAAAAATGACCAAAGATATATTTTAGAAAGAGGTAATAAATCGTTATTTTTATATATATAAATAATAATAAATAATAATATATTTTCAATTTTGATTTTTTTAAATTTTTTTATCTTTTTCGATTTAAAAAAAAAATATATTTTGAAATGCGAAACTTCTTATTGAAACTATTTTTTTAAAAAAATTGTTTTAAAATTTTAGTATATATTTATTTATTTTCAAGATGCTAACCACATCCCCCTTCTCAATCCCTTTCTAAAATCTAAATCTTAAATACATATTAGGTAAAAGTATAAATGTCTCTTTGTCTGTGTAATGATATATTTTGTCATTTTAACTTTTCGATAGCTATATTCGCGATAAAAAAGTTTAAGGACTATTAAAAAAATTCCGTTTCAAAAATTATCTAAATTTCTTTTTTGACAACATAAAAGAAAGAGAAACTATCCCATTAAAAGAGAGTTAGTAGATGTGAAATATCAATATTATTATTAAACAAAGGTGGAAACTGGAAAGGTGTTTTAGATTTTACTTAATTTTAATTTCCACCTAGGTGTTTTATTCATAATTGTGAGTATAATTCCTTACTAATGCTTATTAGTTTATGTTTTATTGACTCAAAAACCAGCATCATAAGTTATTATTTATTTCTCAAAAAGTTTAAATCAAACATCAAATTATTATATATCAAATTATTTGTATATGACAAAGTTTTTCATCAACATATATATGCTCGTAATTGTGTTAAAAATTTTAAAAACACTCACATCTTAGAAATATTTTAGAAAATATCTTTATATACAAATATTTTTTGTTTTATTAATATTTAACTATAATTTATTTTACATCTTGATTTTAACTTTTATAATACAAAATATTATTTCCAGATAACACTACAAATATATATATATATATATAAGAACTATCATAAACTTCATAAAAGATTTTTATTATGAAAATATTATTATATTAATTTATAGTCAATTATCTAATATAACATATAAGTCTAATATTATTAATGTAAATTCGATTTTAGTTAAATATTAATTTATAATGATATTAATTATACATTATACATTTATAATTAATTAATCGATTTTAGTTATATAATAAAATTATTAAAGATATCAATAATTAAACAGCTCTAACTTTTAATGTAAGATCTCAAAAGGAAAAAAAATCACTTCAAATAATAATATAGATTGGATTTGTTAGACATAAATTCTCATAAAAATATAAATGATTAGGTGCTGAATCCTCATGTAATACTTAGGGCTGGGCGTTCGGGTACCCATTCGGGTTTCGGTTCAGTCCATTCGGGTTTCGGTTATTCGGGGTCAAAGATTTCAGCTCCATTCGGATATTCTAAATTTCGGTTCGGGTTTGGTTCGGATCTTTGCGGGTTCGGTTCGGATTCGGATAACCCATTTAAAATATTTTTAAATTTTCAAAATTCATTATATACTTTAAATTTTCAAATCTATAAGAAAGATAATATATTACATATAAATTTTCATAACATATATGTCAAAATACCTTAATTAACATATTAATTGGTTTCTTTGAATATTTGGATAAATAATCAATAGATATTTAACTATTTTTGGTATTTTCAGTATACTTTAGCTATTTTAAACATTTATTTTGACTATTTGCATATATTTTTCGAGTATTTTGAAAAACTTAAAGGTATCTTATATATTTTTAATATTTTTATACATTATATATAAAAAAATAATGTATATATTAAGTATATAAATTTATTTCGGATACATTCGGGTACCCAAAATACTTCGGTTCGGATCGGGTTCGGTTTCGGTTCTTTAAATACCGAAATTTTGAACCCGTTCGGATATTTAATCAATTTTGGTTCGGGTTCGGTGCTACTTTTTCGGATCGGGTTCGGTTCGGTTTTTCGGGTTCGGATTATTTGCCCAGCCCTAGTAATACTTCTAATCAAAATACTAAATAATGAATCAATGTTAAAACAATAATTTTAAAAATAATAAGACAACTTTCTTACTGAATGAAATTATTATAACAAATCCACAAACTAACATAAAACTTGATAAGATAATTAAGTTTTTAAAGCTCTTGAAATTCAACCAACAAGGCACCAATCAAAGGAAAGTAACACATTTGTTTCACATGGGAGTTTTACCAGAACTCTCCAAGTCATTAACTTGTCCAAACCTCAAAGCCGGATAGTCTGCGAACGGCTTCACGTTATTAAACACTCTGTTCCCTAAACCCCACTGCACTGGTTCCATGTAATCAGTCTTATGCACCATCGGAACGTACTGACCATCCGAACAGCTCCCGTAGAACATGGCTTGAGTCATCTCCGGTTCTGTCACATTCGAGAAAGTCGCAACTTCCGCGGTGTTCGAGGTCATTTGGTTAAGAAACGGGAGAAACGAGAAACCGTTCTGCTCCACTGAAGACATAGGAAACAACTGATGTTGCTCGAGACATGGCTGGTTGTAACCGATGAAACCAAGTTGGTCATGAGTAGACCAATTAGAAGCGTCAGGAAATTTCTGGTTCCTTTTCGAAGCTTCCTGAATCTTGTTACAAACTGTCAAGAAAGCCGCGTACAGCTCGTTTAAAGAACACTTGTCGAGCTTGTTGTCCCACGGACAATACTTCTCTTTCTCCACCTTGATCTTACTTTTCTCCAAGCATTCTTGTACAGAGTAAGTCTTGGTGCAGCTGCTCGGGGCGGTGTCTCTATACTTGGTTATGATCTCTCTAACTTTTCTCTCATCCTTGGGCCATAACTCGGGGTGGTCGATCCTCTCGTCCCCTGCTCTGCTCGGGCCGTACACGATCAGACATGTGTTGACGCCACAAAGTGTTGAGAACTCACTGGCTTTCTTAAACAAACATTCCTTCCTCTTCCTGTAAGTCGTTATTCTCGTCTTCTCGTTCGTTATCCTCGCCATCTTTACCATTTTCCTACCCATTCAGATACTGATAGAAAAAATCATTTAAAAAAAAAAACGAAATATCTAAACCTTGCAACTAAATATTGCAATTTGATTTTGTTGATATCAACACAAACGTTTCTATAAAAAGTGGAATAAAAGTATTTAGTGATCCGAAACGTTTCTAGACACAATCTTGGTTTTTATTACAAGGTCATGTAACATTTCAAAGATTCACATCAACACTAGGTTTGTATAGATAGAAGGGAGTTTATAATCATCATCTCCAAACACAGAAACTGAATTACATGTTTCTTAAATATAGACTATGGTGGATCTAGATCAGCGAGATTTATAATCCTAGAAAAGTAACAGCATATATAATCAAAACCCTAAAAAAACTTGTCTGTATACATAATTCCAAATCCAGCTACGACATATATATAATGGAATGAAATCAATAATGGAAAATAACACATATATTCATATAAACTAAAGAAGGTAAAATACCTTGTGGAATTTTGATACCTCTTACTTTCTGAAGTTTCTTTCTTGATTTAACAATGGAGTTCCTCTTTTTGTGTTTATATATATTGCACACGCAAGAAAATATGCTCTCAAATATTATCTCCTACTCTAATATGGAAACTATGCAGATATTTTACTTCTTTCCAAGCAAGTATTAATGATGAAGTTGAGTTTGATGACTAAATGATCGTATTAAGCCACTAAATCAAGGAAACCCCATATAATTAGCAGGACCATGATCATGATAAAAATATTCGTTTGTGATTTGAATCAATTGATTTCCCCCAAAGTTTCCATTTCTGAAGTCCCTTTCCTTTTTCTACTTTTACTTACATTGCCTAAATCATTGTTTTGTCAAAAAAATAATCTTCATTATCTTCTTATGTAAGTTTTTTCTTTCCTTCTATCTAAACGCTGAATAATGTAAATTTATTATTGGGAGGCGGTCCGAACTGGTTAGCCGATTCTACTAGAGCAGAAGCAATGAATGGTGGTCTGGCTACGTCCACTACTCCCAGATTGTAGGCTGCTTGTCTACGGAAGGACCTTACCCTCTTCCGTGCTCTAAAACTTCTTCTCTTTGGGCATCTACTGATGTTCTTTTCCTATTTTGTTGTCTCTTTACCTTGCTTTTCTTTGTTCTTTTTCTACTTTGTTATTTTGTTGTCTCTTGTTTTTGTTCTCAGTTACTTTCCTTGTCGTTGACAAGTACTATTTGAATGAAGTACTCTTTGACAAAAAAAAAGGAGCTGTATTCTCCCATGAAAATAAACCCATAATCAAAAGGGCCACAAAAGCAGAAGCAACATTGAAACTTGAAAGTCCATAAGAGTATGTTCATTGCTAGTTTTTTTGGCGGGAAATCGTGATTTTCCGGTTTCGGCGGGAAAACACGATTTTTTGGTTTTGACGGGAAAACGTGATTTTTTTGGTTTTGACGAAAAAAATATTATTTTTGATTTTGGGGGGAAAATCAATTTTCAGTTTTGGGGAAAAACGTAATTTTGAAAAGAAAATATATTTTCAAAATTTAAAAGAAATAAAAAATAATTGATAAATAGTAATGAGTGTCTATGTACATGTCCATTGAACATGGTCTCTATTGATTTTGGGCATTTGAGCATTTGTTTGGACCATTGTCTAATATAGACCACTCAATATTATCCATAACTAAAATGGTCTAACTGGACAAACCCAATTGTACTATGGACGGATAATTTGACAGCTCTAATTGAAAATCCATAATAATATGTTCATTGCTAGTTTTTAATTGAAATTTGTCGCAATTCAAAAAGTTGAAATATTAAAAAATAGGAGAAAATCAAGAAAGAGTCTCAAATAAGAAACCAAAAACCTTCAATAGATAATTTGTTGAGAATTTTTATCAATGAGTTGGTCTAAGGCTTACAACAAAACATATATCAGAAATAGTAATCTCCACACCATCGATTTTGCTTCAATTTGTTACTGGTTTCTTGCTTCCGACATGATTACTTCCCAGAGTCAAATTGGCCGGTAGTGAGCGATGTATTATTGGTACAAACGAACCATATAGTGACACTTGTGTAGATTTCAGCGGTAACTATATTGCATTCAATCGGAACACACTCCACCTTTCACTCTACGTTCCTCTCAAAATAATTTTTCTTTTACACGTCTATCTCTTTTATTTGTCTCGTACCTTGGTGATAATGGTATGAGTAATCAAATTTTTTTGTGAAGAAAAACTGAAAGAGTCATGATCAAGTATTTTTTTTTGACCGAGAGTTTTTGTGGCTTTACGTTCGTACATCGTAGTTTCTTCTTTGGATCAAAGACTAGAAATCAATCCCTTCTCCAGCAGCGAGATTCGAATTCGAACCTGAATTTTGATGTGCACTCTTTTGAGAAGGCTCTCTAATTCACCAATAACACCACAAGAGTTTAAGTTACATCCTTTCCCTTTTTTCAATTTTTTTCTCCGTTGGATTATATAACTTATAACAATAGCTTATGACGAGTTAACAATATATGATTAGATTTGGAACGGTTTATGTTCTTTAAAATTTGTCTGAAAGGCACTATATAAAATAAAGATTCGGTCGACCATTATCATGCATGGTCTCATGAATGTTCCCATCTCCATCACCAAGTAACAAGTGAGACTATTCCACCGCCGCGACTTAACTTAATTAACCCAAGTAGCTCTATATGCTTATACTGAAACGTAGAGATATTCAAGAACACAATGAAAATTAAAATGGCTAGCAACTGAAATTACCCACACTTGTCATTCTACAAGAAATTTAGCCGTGAGATCAGTCACATGTATAAATAAAATATTTTGTTGGCCAGTACATGTACAACATTATGCAGTTTATTCTAACAGTCGTTGTACCTATTAGGTGTAAATTTAAACAAACTATTGGCATGTCAAACAAATAAATTGAATTAATTAACCGAAAATCTTGACATCTATATTACATTCGAATAAACCAAGTAGAGTTTGTGTTCAAAAGAACAAAAAAAACAAGTAGAGTTTTGCCACTTGATGAGTACGTACGACGAGACTGAAACGTGACATATCGTGGACCCATGATTACTATACGTGAGACGTTTTTATGTATAGATAGTATTTTGCTTACTTATTGTACCAAAACACTCCAAAACCGTCTAAAGTTGGTAAACAGAGTTGGTGATGGGAGCGAGACGGCGAGTAGCATGGGGATCTGTTTTGAATGGATAATTTACATGCTTATCCACTATGGGACGATATGTTCCCACGTCAGCGATATTGTATATTCAATAGATTTTTTTCCTTCAAATTCTGTTAAAAGGTAGTTATAGTGAATGCTACTCAAGTCCTAGAATTTTTTGTTCTTTTATAAAATGCATAATAGGCTTCACACAATTAGTTTCGCTTCATGTTACATACTGGATACAAAACACTCATTTTCACGAGCTCGAAATCTAATTATGCTATTCAAATCATCAATTAAATGGATTTTTTTTTTTAATTAAACGAAAATTTGTAAAAGTAAAAACGTCATTTCAATTATGGTAGTCTCACTAATTTATTTCATACAATCAACAATAGAGGAGTATAAAGCGAAGATGAAATACCAAGGGGTCAATTAATAACCTTTGAAACATATGTGCGCAAAAAACTAGAAAAGAAAATAAGAGGGTCAAAGGTAAACGTTTTTTAGAAAAGGTTCAATTGGAGAAAAAAGGGGAAAATATAAAAATATAAAAATTAGCGTGGTTAAAAAGAAGAGAAAAGGTAAAAAAAATAAAAATAAACGTTTGCGTTTCAGGTACTCCATCTCCGTCTCTCTTTTCCTCCGCATCAGAAAAAAAAAAATTATCTCCGACGAAGGAGAAGCGAGATAGAGAGAAAGGGGCGCGAAAATGGCGGAGATTGGAGGAATCGGATGTGGCTGTCGCGGCGTTTCCGGCGGTAACTTCTTCTTCCACCCCGTCGGAGGAGGATTCTCCTTGAAAACTTGCTTCCTCCAGCAGAGAACGAGGCGGAATCGAAACTTCTTCCGAAACCTCTCCATCGCCCCTTCCTTCAAACGCGGCGGCCGTTTAATCACGAAATGGAGCTCCGTCGCTGGGAACTGCCCAATCTATAGGTTGTTTAATAAGAACCGATTGAATTTAGGTTGCAGATAGTTTCAATTTGGCTAATTGATTTGTTGTTTGATTGAATATGATACATAACAGTATGGATGCTGGGGAGAAATCAAGATCATTTGTGTTGGTATCATCAAGGCACAAGAAAGTCCCTGTCTATGTTATGATGCCTATTGATACTTTTGGGATCGACTCTTCTGGTTGCCCTATCATTAAAAGGTTATATTTATCATTAGACTACCTTTCATTGTTTATATAGTATGATAACAAATCAGAACAAGGACAAGGGTGGAATTTCTCGTTTCAGGCTCAAGGCTTTAACTGTTTCTCTCAAGGCACTCAAGTTAGCTGGTGTTCATGGAGTGGCGGTTGAGGTTTGGTGGGGGATTGTGGAGCGTTTCTCTCCTCTCGAGTTTAAATGGTCGCTCTACGATGAGCTCTTCAGGCTGGTTTCTGAGGCTGGGTTGAAGTTGCACGTTGCTCTTTGTTTTCATTCGAATATGCATTTGTTTCGTGGTAAAGGAGGAGGCGTCAGTCTTCCACTCTGGATCCGAGAGGTTTGTATTGCTAGGTATTTGTACCTTGTAGATATATAGCAAAGGCTTTGTTATATAATCTTGGATGCTTGCTTGGTTATTTTGCCTTTGAGAGTGATGTCTTTAGTAAGAGCTTGTAAGTCAGTAATTATTTAGCTTCACTCAGCTGGTTTTTCTTATACGATTGTTTCCAGATAGGGGACGTCAACAAGGATATATACTATCGAGATAAAAACGGATTCTCCAATAATGACTATTTGACACTTGGAGTCGATCAACTTCCTTTGTTTGGTGGCCGCACTGCCGTCCAATGCTATGAAGATTTTATGCTCAGCTTTTCTAAAAACTTTGAACCGTATTTTGGAAACTTGATTGAAGAAATAAGCATCGGTCTTGGTCCTTCCGGGGAGCTTAGGTACTTGTAATTTTCTGTAGATTATCAATCATAAAAGCCATAATGGCTAGAACTGAAGTTCCTTACAAGGTATTTATTTCAGATATCCTGCACATCCTTTGGGAGATGGTAGATGGACATTCCCTGGTATCGGTGAATTTCAATGCCATGACAAATACATGTGAGTAGTTCTTGCTTCGAAGTCTTTACTGTCCTTGGAAACACATTTACAGATTGTGAGCTATATTCCTTGGTTTAGGATGGAAGACTTAATGGCTGTGGCTTCTCGAGAAGGCAAACCTCAATGGGGAAGCAGAGATCTTCCTAATGCAGGGTGCTATAATAGCTTTCCATCTGAGGTTCCTTTCTTTGAGGAGGGCCATGATAGTTTTCTCTCCGACTATGGTCGTTTCTTTCTAGTATGTTCTCCTATCATAATATCATTAGCGACACTACTTTAACAGTATTTGCAATTATTATGATCTTAAGTAGTATTCAGCACAAGTGGCTAGTAGGTTGGATTATAAATAACACAGGGTGTTGCTTTACGTTGTAGGAATGGTACAGTGGTAAGTTGATTTGTCATGCTGATGCTATTCTTGCAAAGGCAGCCGATGTTTTGCGGAGACGTCAGGAAGAGGAGAAAAGCTCTGTAATGTTGGTTGCAAAAATTGGTGGAATATATTGGTGGTATAAGACATCTTCACACCCTGCTGAACTCACTGCAGGTTATTACAATACCGCACTCAGGGATGGTTATGATCCTCTCGCTTCTGTCTTGTCCCGCCATGGTGCTGCTCTGCATATCCCGTAAGAGTCTTCTTCCGTAGTTATCTTTACTGTCTACATAATTCATATAAGCTGCATGAGTTTAGTGTTAATTAAGGAAATGCGTCTCTCATATCATCTCCAGATGCTTGGACATGGCGGACAGTGAAACACCCGAGAAGTATCTTTGCAGCCCTGAAGGATTGCTCAGACAGGTACTTTGCTTTCATAGTATTTCATCAGAGTTCAATTCTGTTCATATCATATGAAGAGTATGTTACTTGTATTTAGACTGGTCAGTGTTAGCACACTGTTAACTGTCATTGACACACATGAAAATGGTTTTAGTCTATGTTTTCTTACTGAATTGCAACACTATAGCTACAATCAAGCATGCCTTAAAAATATGAATAAACCATCATTGTCTCTTTTTCTGCTAGATACACGATGTTTCGAAGAAGAGGACAATACAAGTGACTGGAAGAAACACAAGCGAAAGATTTGATGTGGTGAGAGGTTTGCACAACCTATAATTCTATGCGGATGAGCTCAAAAAGTGGTAATTATTAACCGTTTATATAAATGATGAATTCTGCAACAGATGGGACTAAGGCAAATACGAGAGAACTGTGTGCAGCCGAATGGGGAAACTGTAAGATCGTTTACCTTTTTCAGAATGAACGAGAAGATCTTTAGAGTCGAGAACTGGAACAACTTTGTCCCTTTCGTTAGGCAGATGAGTGCAGATGTGTAAACTTAACCAATAGTAGCCATTGGCGAGTTGTATTTATCTTTTGTTACAGAATTGATCTTTCCTCACCATATTGCTTTTTCAGATATGTGATGAGGATAAATAAAATCAAATCAAAATTGTTATATCAAAAACCTTTCATTGATAAAAAAGTTACATTATCAGAAACAGATCCAATACAGAGAAAGTTCAATCACATATACATATACTGTATGTTGTTTGTTCAAAGGACTTGCCTATCAGCAGCATCAGCGACAATGGGCAACCTAGGGATCAGACCAAACAAGCAAGCAGAGAAACCATAGATCAAAGAGACAAGCAAGAAGAGGAACACAGTGCTGTCCAGACTCATCACCACATCCAGACCAAACCCATCTCTGGGGTTGAAGCTCCTCTCGAGCAAATCCGGGAAGATCAACAGCACGTCGAGGACGATGGCCTGCATCGTGTTGAACCTAACGTACCTGCTGAAGTTCTGGTTCCTGACGACCACGAAGTAGAGAGTGATGAAGATGAGGAAGCCGTTGAAAGGGAAGCTCTTGAAGGCCTTGATGGCGGGAAACAGAGGTTGGATGAGAATCTGGAAAGGTTGGTATTGCGTGATGATGAATTTACCGTACTGGATCCCGTCGAAGAACGGGTAGAAGTAACAGACTGCTGAGATGAGACGATCGGATGCGTCCACGGAGTCGTCTCCCTTGGACCGGAGGACGAGTGTGGTGGCTCTTTCCCTTGAAAGTCTTGGTTTTGGGAAGTGGGGATTAGGGTTTAGAGGGAGAGAAGACGAAGAACGACCGGTTCGGGTTAGGTTTCCGGTTAGAGATGGTAATGGAGAAAGAAGATGAGATATTGCCATTTGCTCTGTTTTTTCACTTCTACACTGAACGGAAGAGAGCTCTGCTGAACATCATAATGAGAGGATAATAAACTACACTCCACGCTGTTTGTAAACGTTGACTAAAAACAGTGTGTTGTCTGCAGTCCTTTAAGGAATGGAACTAAACTACATGATGTGTTAAACACCTTTTAAAGCGGCATTTTCTTTCGTCTTGTTCTTTTAAACGCTTCTTATGCGTTTCCCAAACCGCCAACCACAAGGCAACTGTCAACATAGGAGACAGCTTCTTGCTCAGAAACTTGAAGATTGTACGAAAACAAATACTCCCACTATATTTGAAAGTTTGATATTGTAAAGTTTTAAGCAACTCACATTTTAATATCTTAGCTTATGTTTTATTTTATAAGAAAATGCATTAAGCACACTTTACAACATCAACTTTTAAAATCTATTCTATTAATTTTTCAACATGTCCAATTGATATGGAGTTATGTCTACTTTTTAATTTTTATAACTGCCACTAAATACATCTTTAATATATTTTTTTATATTAATATAACTTCCAAATCACGTAACTGGCTATTAATCACGTAACGGCCCAAAAGGGCGTATGATTCAATATGATTTGATATCGTATTTTTTTGTGAACGCCCATTACTGCATAATTATATTTCTTAATTTCTTAATCATGGTCATTAATCACGTAACTGGCTAAAAAGATATTATACAAAGATTATAATTATTAAAGCCTCTTATAAATCATTTTAAAAAGATATTATACAAATTAAAAACAAAAATAATTAAAAACACAAATATAAAAATTAAACTTTTAAAAAATGTAAAACAAAAAAATTTACCCGCCCTTTTAAGGGCGGGTCAAAATCTATTCTATTAATTATCATGTATGACCAATTAATAAAAGGTCCTTTAGAGCATTGTTAACCGTTCGTAACTTTCCTCGGCATATGAAACGATAATTTGGGCTTCGAATATTGTTAACCGTTCGTAACTTCTCTATATTCCTGTTTTTATGTTCAAATAAAAAAAAACAAATAATTTGGACTGAATATTGACAAAAAGACGAAACCTTACCATATGATACATGTACATACTTACAAAACTTATCTATTCTATTAAATTCATATACACAAACATAAAAATTATGTTTCTTTAAAAAATAAAATTAAAACTAAAACTAAACAACTAAAATTAAAATTAAAAATTATTATCATGATCCGATATTCTACAGATTTTAGTTTAACGGGTTTTAAATAGATTTTTACATTTGGACCCGCCTTTTTATATTTTTTAGTTTTATATTCTTTTAGAAATTTAATTTTTATATTTATATGTTTTAGTCATATTTGTGTTTTTCATTGTATAACATTTCTCTTAAATAATTAATAAGAGGTTTTAATCATTGTATTAAAATAGTTTTACCATACATATATCAATATGTTATGTTTCTATTTTAATAGTATTGACTAGATTCGGATTCGCCTTTAAAAGAGCTGGTATATTTTTTTGTTTTACATATTTTAGAAATTTAATTTTTATATTTATGTTTTAATCATATTTATATTTTTCTTTGTATAATATTTCTTTTAAATAATTAATAAGAAGTTTTAATAATTATCGTAAAATAATTTGACCACACATATATCAATAGGTCATATTCCTGTTTTATTATATTGATATTATATAATGAAAAAAACGTAAATAAAAACATAAATATAAAAATTAAATTTATAAAAAAATGTAAAAAAAAAAATATACCCGCCCTTAATCAAAATCTAGTACAAATCATTAAAACTAAAACAAACATCGGATTAGTTTTTTCTCCCCCCCCCCCCCCCTTTTTGGCATGATAGACAGCACAAAATGAGACGAGATGCCATGTTACAAATATTCACGCTGACATATTACGTGAACGTTGTAACATCCGCAAATCACTGTTTATTTCCAGGAAACATTCATGAATTGAAAATTAAAAAACAAAACATTAGAATGAATTTGTCTTTATACATAAATTAGTGGATATTAAGTACCAACCATGGTTAAGTGTGTGCCATATTTCATATCTTTTTCTTCTTCTTTTCTACTTATTTTTTTAAATTTTAAATAAAAATGATATGTTATCATAAAACCTACAAGGAACCTAAACTCGTCACCAAAATTCACCATCTGATTTTGATTATGAAGTATCTCTACTTGTAACATTTATTATGCAACGTTCTTTTTAGCAAAAAGAAAGCCTTTATTATGAAAAATGCTTAATTACAGAGCGTCAAATGGAACTTTTATGTTAGACGCTTTGAGATATTCGTTGAGACCGGGAAGTTTTTGATCTTCATCGTAGCTGTACATTAAAGGAACTGTTCTTGCAATGTTTAGACAAGCTTTTGAGAAGACTCTTGAAAATGGTCTTGGATTCAGACACTCCTTGTTCAAGCGTTTCCATGCTTTAGATATCTTCTGAAAAACATGTGTTCTTGCTTCATCAACAGTTGACCCGTTGTGTTCGTTCAGGTAACACTCTATGTATGATCCATCAATCCCATCTTGGTTCTCATCCTGTTATAACACACAAAACTATCTCTAAGATTCGATGTCAAGTTTAAGATCTCTCTAGACATTAGTTCAATATAACCTTGGCACTTCCGAGATCATCCCAGAGCCTGAGAATTGTAGCTGCAGAAGATACAATCTCCGGGTTGCTCTCTATTAGTTCGACTTTCTCTGTTGACATTTCTTCCTCCAACAAGTAGTAAACATGGAGCATCACTAAGTGAACACCTGAACTCACAACCCCATTCTTCATATACTCCTCACAATTTGGTAAGTAACCCGAATTAAACCATTTTGCTTCGACCAAGAATGCTCTGCACAAACTAGCCCACTGAGAAACAATGACTTTGTAATGTTAGGGTATTCTTCAAGTGAACAAATATGATTCAGAAAGTATATACAGATGGTTTTTTTTAAGATCACAAAGAATGTCACTTTATGATTTTTTGTTTTGTTTCAAAAATAGTGTTATTCTATATTTTCAATGTACTTTAAATTTCAATTTATTTTTATCCTTTTGAACAACAGATTTTAATTAAATTATTTTCATTTAATTAATTGTATATTAAATAAAGTTATAAAGTTATATTAGTATATTTGTAATTTTCTTAATTCGTGTAAATATGTTAGAATAGCATTTTTGAGAATTAAAATAACACTTTTTTTGCAAAATTGGATATAGAGTATACCGATTTTCGCAGAGAGTCTGTTGGGTTTAAACCATGTGATTTGTATATTTTCATACTAATCTCCTTTGTAATTGTATCTAGAGCTTCAAAGCAAATCTTCATGTATCTCGGTAACTTTTCAAGCCCCTCAGGGTCCCATCTATAAAAAATGTTTTCACTGATCATTAACATAGTTCAGAAAACAATGAATGTGAGAGTATATGTGTACCTTTCCACAACTTGTGTGAAGATGGTGAGTTCTTCTAGCTCTCCATAGACATCGAATATGTCGTCTATAATGTAAACGAGTGATATGGGTTTGGTAAGGTCAAGCCTTTGCTCGGAAAAGCATGGATCTTGAAGAATTTCCAGGGACCATGTATGCCATTTCAGTGGCTGGTTTCTTGCCTTCCGCAGCTCTTTATCTAAACCAAGCTCTCTCCACCATCTGAGATATCAGAAAACCCAAAAAAAAAATCTTATGTCAAATTCAGATTTATTTGTACCTTCAATCTGTAGGATATATCATTCTTAATTTTACCTGAATACTTGAGATATTTCTTCTTGAATTAATGACTTCAGCATGATGGAATCAATCTCAGCCACTAGTAGTAGAGATTGTAACCATTCATTATCTTCTTCACCCACGATTTTGATTAGGCTTATGAACCTCTTGGAGGTTATTCTTGTTAAGGTTTTGTGGCGAGGTTGTGCCAAAGAATTCATTATCTCCCGTTCTTCATGACTTCCTCGACCGGAACAAAGTTCATTAAGACGCGTAAACGTGCACTCTCTCAAGCTATCTAGTATTTCTTCGCCTTCTACACCTAGCTGGGAAGCCTCATACAATTCTATTAAACCCTTCACATCATTTTCTAGGTCGTCTTTGAATCCAGTCTTCTTGTCTAGGATGTTTCTGAAAATACCTAAATGTTTTATAAACATTATAACCATAAATACTCATATATCATACTAGCAAAATTAGCAAGTAGATATAGAATTTTTTACACGTTATATCACGTACTTTCTTGGACGTTATGGCCTGCTTGCCTCAGCAATCGAAAGCAAAGTGCAACCTCACGGTGATCACGGCCATAGCATCCTTTGTTTTGGTTGAATTCTTTGTAAACGATGTGAAGGATTTGATCGATCTCGTGTAAGAAATGGAGATCGATGCCTAAACCTTGAATGTTATTGATCATATCTAAGCTCTTTAATGGATCATCTAGGTTTGCAATTAGTATATTCTTGACCTTCTTAATATGCAGTTCTTGTAAATATTTCTACAATAAGAAGCCACGTTTTTACAAAACAGTAAAAAAAATAAACAGAACATAGAGGTACGGTACATACAATGGATATCTTATGATCAAACCGCGTCGAATAGTTTGAAACCGGATGGTAAACTTTGCTCGGACTCGATCTTTTAGTTGTATTTGAAGGAGAAAATGAAGCTACCGTGCTGTGAAATTTTGAAACCAAAAACTTTGGAAGGTTGTTTGGATTTGTAGAAGCATAACAAGAAAGTGGACTTATTTTAGGATTCATCAAAGCCATGATGAATGGAATTGAGGTCTTTATGAAATCGATATGAAGTTTAAAACGCAATGTTCTTGTATATATGATTTATAAATCATAAAGGAGTGGTGGAAGGAGGATTTAGGGGATTGGTCCATAACCAAAAGACATGCTATCGATGTATCATGTCTTACATATGTACTTCAAAGTAGCTAACTCTTTTGGTTTCTTAGTAATAATAAGAGATACTTTTTTTTTCCATAAGCTACGTACACTAATTAAATCGGGAGATGTATAAGAACAGCACATTGAAAATGACCGGAGGCTAGTCTAGCAGCCATGCATATAAAAGCTACATATTATTAAATGTTTCTTTATATGAAGGAACACTATGAGCATTTCTTGGCCACTATAAACACATTAGGCCTTATCACAGGACCACCAAAGCAAAAACATCAAACCAACGGAAACGGTGTAATGACCAATCATCGTCTTGGTCTAGATATTTTTGGAACGATCCAATATACGTCTGTGGTTCTTAAACCAATCAGTTTGTTTCTCAGTTTCCCTCACTTTCCAGTTATCAAAATGCACAACAAGAATTCAACTTTCCAGGAGCTTTTGTGTTGAATTGAAGACAAAAGGCCTTAAACAACTTATTATAAGTTTTCAAATAATCACCGTGACCAAGCCTTGATATTCAAATGATGGGATTTTTACCTTTGATATTTAAATGTATACGTCTTCACTTAGTTCCATCAACAAAATATGAGTTATTGAAAAAAAACTCTGATTGTGACCACTTCGCTAATTTGATAACATTCAAGAAACATTAAGGTTATGTTAAAATAATCTAACAAGTGGAGAGTTGAATCAATCAAGAGCCTTTAGTTGTTTCTTTACTATGAATAACTATGTTATTATAAACAATGAAAAATATTATATATAAACATTAATTATACATGTTTTATGAAAATTCATATCTGACTATATCATTTGAGTTATCTTATAAGAAAACTGTTAACTTCACTGACACTGTTATATCATTTGAGCTATCTTATAAGAAAACTGTTAACTTCACTGACACTTATAGTGTTTCAATTCAGAAAGGTCTCGAAAAAAGGTTTAATTAGATTAATGAGTAATGTGGAAGCACCTTAGCCTAATGGTTAAGGTTTAAAGGCTTCTACACCCAGGTTTGGGGTTCGATTCCTAGACTATGCAATTTATTGTAGATTTTCTCAAATCCAGGTTTCAAGTCTCGGATAGAACGCGATTTATTAGACAACTATGTAGATTATGGAAGGAAGGATTACAGGCAACTATGCGATTATGGAAGGAAAGATTACAAGAGATCTTCAACATGGTGCAAGTAAATCTGGTCATGCGTGGATCTTCATAGGACGGCTCAGATGATGCAGTTAGGCGTAGATCTTCATAAGACAGGTAGTATTGTCGGTTGTCAAATCGTCAATGTAACGTTCCTAATAATTGTAATATCATAATAAATCAGCGTTAAAAAAAAAATTAATGAATAACCTGATAAGGTAATTTACTATACTAGATATTCATGTGGTTATACTATCTCTTTTAAGCAAGAACTAGATCATGACCCGCGCGCCTGCGCGGGTTTATCTTTTGATTCGCATTTTTTATATACATGTTGTATATTATTTAAGATTTATAATATAAAAAGTTATAATGATCCGGAACCAAAAAAAATCGACCCGGACAAAAAAAAAATCAAATACCTACTTAGATCCAAATGTTGAGAACCCGAAAAACTCATACCTGAAATGAACAGATTTATACCCGATCCAGTGAGCTAAATTTCAAACATAATATCTTTTGTTATATTTTTAATTCATTTTTTTTGGGGTTGGTGAGATTTACTATTTATTCGGAAGATTTTTGGCTAACTTAATGGTATATATTCGTAGGTTTTTTTTTCTGAACATGAAAAAAAAGATTTGGGTCTTGATTAAATTTATCTTATATAACAAATTGCTACTATAAATAATTTTTATAAAAACTAATTTGTAACAGTAATATCATTTTTGTTATAAATTAGTATATCATAGTTTATAGGTTCAAAGTATAGAGTTAGTCATCTTCATAGTATTGCTAATATTGATAGATGCAAGTTAATGAATACATATAATATATTGTATTATTAGTAATCTGTCGTATAGTATTATATGTTAGTAGATGTATTATTAATAATCTTTCTTATAGTATAATATGCTAGTGGATGTACCTAGATTATAGTAAAATATATGCAATATAAGGAAACATGCGTAGTGGATATAATAATAAGGTTAAGAAGTGAAAAATTATGGTAATGGTTGATATTAATTATTTATAAAAATGTATGTCTAATAATAAGTAGATTAATATAGCATTAATTACATAAGGTCCAACTTTAAAATCCACCTAGAAGAAGTTGTAATGTTTCTGTTTTAATAAGATAGATGTGTCTCTTTATATTTTGGATCCTCTATATGAAATGTTAGATATTTATAGTTAATAGTTATCTCAATCTTGTCTGTGAGTCTGTCCACTTGTCTTCTACAAGAGCCATAGTAGGTTAATTTTCTTCGGCTAGTTATGCAATCATGTTTGATTAACCGGCTTAATATTGCCTCATGTTGTGTCACATGAGACTCGTTCCATCACCAAGCGCATAAAAATGAGCAGGATCTCTTCACCCAGAAGGCATCCAAATCCAGTCCTCCATCTAGAATTTAATCTTTTCTGATTGGGAGACATGGCGAAGCAGCAACAACACCAACTAAGCTCATTGAGATGTTTGACAAGAACGTCTGAAGGATTAAGCAATATCAAGAAGTCCTTCAGTCTACAGCTATCTGGTTAACGCATGAGCCTAAATCAGAGTGTTCCAATAAGTTTTTTTTTTTTTGAAAAATGATGTAAAAATTATCAAAGTTTCGATCCGGATTTGTAGACTGTGTATTTGTTTAAATCTAAGTGTTTTCATTTGTACAACTTGTTCAGTAAATTATGTGTTTCTTGACTTTGTTGAAACCTTGTATTTTATGTATTTTAAACCATAATGATAACACTAATATTTGATGTGTACTTTAAAAAAAACTCTATATGTTCACAGATTCACATCACACATGCATCAAACATTCAAATGGCAAAAAGAAAACTACTTCCCATCATCGCATTTACTGAACGTGTTGAAAATTGGCCTTCAAAACAAATGGGTTAAAGTGGATCAATCTATCGTCAACCTAGTTTGACAATTTTAACAATTCGTGATAAATGAGTCTTGTAAATTAGTGACAATACGTATATTGCATGTCCCTTGTAAAATTTGTACCAAAATACAAACCTGCAAATGTATACCGAACTTAAATGAAGCTGGTTTTGACCGGTAAGTTTCAAACCGGCTCGACTGAACCAGAACGTATGTCAATCTCAATCTATTATTTTGGTAATCTTATCATCAAAACGAACATATTAAGAAAATTGACTATAGAAACAAAAAAAAGATCCGTGAAATGAAAAAGATATCAATGATATATTATCCAACTAATTAGTGTATTAATGTAATAAATTAACGTATTATGTATAATATATATATATATATATATATTATCAAATATTGTGTTCAGCCACTAGAAAAATGTGAGAACATGATAAAATATAAAGAGTCAATTGGTTAATAATACAAAAAGAACCTAGATATTAACAATCTAATACTTTGATGTCTAGGAATCAAGGTAACATCTTATGGGATTTATGTATCTATCTAATTAGGTAGAAAGTTTAATGTTAAGATGCAATTTCTCAAATATAAATGTTCAGAAAATCGCAAAGGAATGCTTTATATGATGGGATTATTACTTATGTAGGTGTCTAAGACCGATCGATTTTTAGAAAATAATTTTGTTTAAATCCGATTTGCAGCTCGTATTTAGAGTACTGTAATACATTTTTTTTTAAAAAAATACCATAAAACAAGTTACATTCTCTAGCTGTAAGTTTGTAACACGTTTATTTAAACACGAGGAGTTTTCCTGCACCATGTGCAGTGATAAATTTTTATAAAAATAAATTATAAATTAAATTTCATTTTATTAATATTATATATTTTATTATTTTGACCAATAATTAATATAATATCATTTAATTAAGAATAAAATTAAGAGAAAATAATTATGTTTATTTTAAAATTATATTTAAGGAATATATGTATATAATTTAATAGAATCTTAGATAATTTTTTATTATTTCTTTTGGTTAAATGTATTAAATAACTTTGTAAAAAATTACTAAAAAAATCATATAAAAATTGTATAGTTATCAAAAATTAAAACTAAAAAACATTTATAAAATTTGTAGATATCTAAAAGAAACTAATGATATTACGATTGAAAATTTATAATTTTTAAAAAAATGCACAAAATTTTGAAGTTTTAGATAACAAAAATTGTATAATTATAAAAGTAAAATTAATTATATTTCGAAATTCAAAATGTCATAATTTGAATATATTTATTTTAATGATGATTTATGAGTTATTAACATATTCAAAAAAAAAATTCCAAAATATATATAGTCATTAAATGTAATTATCCATCTCATATTTGACATGTCATCATGTCTTAATAGCCATGTCCTATTATTTAAGATATACATGTATATATTTAAAATAGAGTCTTAGATAATTTTTTATCTATTTCTTTTGGTTAAATGTATTAAATCAACTTGTACAAAATTACTAAAAATCATATAAAAATTGTATAGTTACCAAAAATTAGAACTAAACAAACACTTATAAAATATGTAGATATCTAAAGAAACTAATGATATTACAATTAGAAATTTATAATTTTTTTAAAAATGCAGAAAAATTTTGAAAAATTTTAAATAACAAAAATTATATAACTATAAAAGTAAAATTAATTAATATTTCGAAATTCAAAATATCATATTTGAATATATTTATTTCAGTGATGATTTATGAGTTATTAACATTTTTTAAAGAGTTTTCCAAAAATATAAATCAACATTAAATATAATATATGATTTATTGCCATATTCTAAAAAGTTTTCCAAAAATATATATCAACATTAAATAATGTTACGATATGGATCAATAATGGTACGGTCAGTGGTCTAGGATGGTTCTATAAGGATCAAATGGGAGTCGAGAGATTTGGACTACAAGGATGCCGTAAAAGCCTATCTTCTCTCCATGCAGAGATGGAAGGGCTTATATGGGCGATGTCTTGCTTGAGAGAGTTCTCGTACAACGTAATCCATATGGAAACGAATTGTTCCGATTTGGTGGATATGATTGCCAATCCTACCGACTGGCCGGCCTTTCACTCTGAGCTAGTCTCCTTCCGGCTTCTACGAGCTGGTTTTTCGGAATTCAGTATTGCCCACATACTCAGAGATAGAAATTTGCGTGCAGATTTTCTCGCCAAGGAGGCGAAATGTAGTGGTGTTTTTTTTTCCCACATAAATCAGATCCAGTCGAACAGAGCAGTTCCTCGGAACGACTCAAGACCGTCTACCACTTGATCTTCGAAAATGGGAATCAACAAAAAAAAATATAATTGTCCATGTCATATTTAACATATGACATGTCATCAATCTTGATAGCCATGTCATATTTTTTTTTCTTGCAAAAACGATTGTAGAGAGGACATGTGGCAAATCAATTCGCAAATAATGTCTAAGGGATTACAAAATTTGAGTTAGGTATATAAAAGTTTATTATCCGAAAATAACAACAAAGAGAAGTTAGTGAAAGTTCATAGATTATTTAGTAATTTTACTAAACCTTTAATAACATTTCTTACACCTTAAGGTTGTAATTTATTTTGGAATCTTATCAAGAAAACGAATATAATAAGAAAACAAAATAAAATAAGGAATGGTTCTGAGAATTGACCTACAAAATATAACATAAAATAATTTGTTTCTTTTAAATGAAATATTTATTCTCCTTAAACACACAGTCCAAGTCTTTTAAAGAGATCCCCTCTGCTTTTCAATTAACAACATAGGAGAGCAGACAGGGGAAGAAGGGAAGGGTGTTTTTGTCGAGAGAGAGAGAGAGAGAGAGAGAGAGAGAAGATCTTTGTGTAAGAAGAAAAATCTCAAAAATGTCTTTAGGTTACGCAGAGAAACTGTCTTTCATCGAAGATGTTGGTCAAGTGGGCATGGCTGAATTCTTCGACCCTTCTCATGTTCTGCAATGCAAGGTCAGGTCTCCTCTCCTCCTCCTGGGTTTTCGAGGGTTTAATTACTCCATGATTGATCGTTGTTAGGACAGTTGATCCTTCGCGTGTTCTGTCGTAGTCTTTGATTTACGCGTTATCTTTGTCTTCGTGAGGGTTATCAAATAGTTCGTTAATGATTTCATATAATATATAGTTTAGGTTTTAGAGTACATGTTTTTTTTTCTGAACTTGCATTAAGTTAATTGAACAATTGAAATATTGTTTAGGTGATTTAGGTTGTAATGTGGCTATTGATTATGTGAGATATGTTGTTTGAAACAAGAGTTTGTAATTAATGAGGCAAAAGTTTGAGGGTGTGATATAGGATATGGTTGGCTTGATCTCAGCTTTTAAATTTTGTTTATTTACTGTCTGATTTTGTATTGCAGATTGAAGAACTTGCTAAGATGATTCAAAAGGTACTCTCTTTTGTATTCCTAGTAATTTATTTTTGCATGTTTCTTGTTGTTTTAAAAGTATCTTGAAGAAGGTGGGTTTTATGTTTGCAGAGTAAGCATCTAGTGGTCTTCACAGGTGCAGGCATCTCAACTTCTTGTGGTATACCTGATTTCAGAGGCCCCAAAGGCATTTGGACATTGCAAGTCAGTTATCTGTTTTTATTCCACCTTGTTATCATCATTGCTTAAGAAGCATCATCTCCTAGTAACTTACACTTTGTGGTTCCATGTTGATTTGGGTTTCAGCGTGAGGGCAAAGATCTACCAAAAGCATCTCTGCCGTTTCATCGTGCGATGCCGAGCATGACTCATATGGCTTTGGTTGAGTTAGAAAGAGCTGGCATTCTAAAGTTTGTCATCAGTCAGGTAAATTATTCTTCTTTCGTCTTACTTAAATGACTGATCACTGAAAGGATCTTGTTGTCTTCATAAAAATTATTAGAATGTGGATGGGTTGCATCTTCGATCTGGGATACCAAGAGAGAAGCTCTCTGAACTGCATGGAGACTCTTTTATGGAGATGTGCCCATCATGTGGAGCTGAGTAAGACAAAACATACATATGCTATTCCCTCTTTCTCTCTCTTAGATGGTAACAGCCTTTCTGAACTTTTCTGAAGGTACCTGCGTGATTTCGAGGTGGAAACTATTGGATTAAAAGAGACTTCGAGAAAGTGCTCTAATGCAAAGTGTGGTGCTAAACTTAAAGATACGGTCTTAGATTGGGAGGTGAGTTTTCTTCTCCCTTTTAATACAAACGCTTTGATCTCAACCTTGTTGTGTAAGACTCTTAAATAGCTATAATCTGTGTCTCTTTATGCTTCTTTCTTTTTGTGTTAGGATGCTTTACCTCCAAAAGAGCTTGATCCTGCAGAGAAACACTGCAAAAGGGCTGATCTTGTACTATGTTTGGGTACCAGGTAACTAATGACTCTTAAGAACTCCCATGTTTAGAATCTCTTTAATCATTTATTGAGTGACTAAACTGCCTAAACTGGATTTTTCTTCATGAGCCTTACTCCTTTTTTTTTTGCAGTTTGCAGATAACCCCAGCTTGCAACTTGCCTCTCAAGTGTCTCAGGGGTGGAGGCAAGATTGTCATTGTTAATCTTCAGGTAAAATCATCTCTTTTGTTCATGTGTATATATATATGGAAGGATGTAGACTAATTATATTCGTCTTTACAGAAAACCCCAAAGGACAAGAAAGCAGACGTAGTGATTCACGGTTTTGTTGATAAGGTAATAGATTTTAACCTCTTTAAATATATACAGATATTTTTCTAAAATTGTTGCCAAAACCTAAGTATATAGCAGATTACTTACCTTCAGAACCGTGCTCAAATTTGTGTCTTTATAAAGATATATAATTCTTTTGATGTTGCAGGTGGTTGCAGGGGTCATGGAATCACTCAACATGCAGATTCCTCCATATGTCAGAATTGATCTTTTCCAGATAATACTTAACCAATCCTTAAGCAGAGGTGTAACCACCAGCTACCAAAATTTGATCATGAATCTTTTACTCTCCTTAACTCGCTTTTCATAGTATTATTCACTTCACATGTTTTTCGTTTCTGTTTATACAGATGAAAGGTACATTAACTGGACACTTCGTGTTGCAAGTGTTCATGGATTGGCTTCTCAGCTACCCTTCATCGAATCAGTTGAGGTGAAGTGTTAATAAACTAACTGTATCTCCTAAATGGTGTTTGTGTGAGCGTTTCTGATTCGTTTTTTTTTTCTTTTGTGAAACAGATCTCCTTCTCAGATAACAATAAGTTCAAAGATGCAGTTCTCGATGAGCAGCCGTTTATCATTAAAAGGTATCAAACACTTTTCTTCAAGAGTCGATCTCTTATGTCTCATTATAACATGTCTTTCTTTAATACAGGAGAACAACGGAAGCCGAGACATTTGATATATTCTTGATAATTAACTACAGTGACGGTTGTGACTCTCTCTCCACCAAAATTACCATTCCCTTCAAATATGAGGTTAGTTAAGCACACATACTATGTATAAAAAAGGTCTTTGTTATATTTGACTGATGAGCATTTTTTGAAAAACTTAATGTAGGTTTCAAGAGAAGAGCATGAGGAGATGATTGACAAGGAGGCTGTGCTGCAGAGCCTGAGAGAGAAAGCGGTTGAAGAATCTAGTTGCGGTCAAAGCGGTGTGGTTGAGAGAAGAGTGGTTTCTGAACCGAGAAGTGAAGTCATTGTATACGCGACTGTGACGAATCTCAGGACGTTCCATTGTCAACAATCTGTGCTTGCTAATAATGGTGACCTCAAGTGGAAGATGGAAGGTTGTGGAACGTCTCGTAAACGTTCTAGAACCGGGAAAAGAAAACCGAGGGCATAGGAAGGAGAACGAAGATAGGTATCTTCTTTGTATATAAGCAACCTCTTAAGTCTAACCGGAAAATTGGGAATATGGGAAGTTTATCGGCGTTTTTAAGGGGCTGAGTGAATTTTGTGTGCTTTTTACCCACACTCGGTTCTCTTAAACCGGAACTAGCCAGGGTTTTAGGCTAAACTTTGTTTAAGTAGCTATTGTAACTTTTGACATGTATTCGGTTTGCATTCGATTTGATCGTATGTAGAACATTACAAAAGTTACAATATAATCTAGAAATTGTCTACTTTTTGTGTGAAAAGTTATAGATACAGTATTATAGACGAGTTTATAAAACTTTAGTGAATCAACTAAGATGCTTGTTAATTCAACTAAAGAGCCTTGAACATAGGCGAGTGTGTAGAGTAGAGCTTTACTTTGAAATATGTGTTTCAAGCATCTATTCATGGGTTGTGGATGGAGAGAAATGGTAGAAGACATGGAGAAGCTTCACTGCCTCCAAACAGGATGATCAGAATGATAGATAGAAGCGTCAGAAATATATTCCTTTCAATTCAAAGTGCTGGAGATAATAAATTGGAAGGGGGTTTACAATACTGTTCTCCATAAAGCCAGTTTCATGATTTTTAGAGTAGTTATGAGAAGTATAGACAAATTTCTTTCTATGAAGGTTGCATTGTAAAATGTACAAAATAGTTTTTTTTTTGGATTGAATAAAATTTAACATTCATTCAAAAAAAAAAGAGAGTGTGTAAGAGTAAGGTTTAACTATCTTTTCACGAGTCTTTATTGTATTTAGTTTTCAGTTTTTTCAGTTTGTCTGAAATCTTGTTCATTTCATCCGTCTTTTCTTTCCTAATTACTCGAGAAGTTGCAAGTAACAATCACTCATGCAACACAACAACTCGAGTCTTGAAACATGCTTACTCTCTCTATCAACTGATGCATAACAGACTCGTATGTTATCTTAAACCAATGATTACAAAGAAACACCTGAGCAGAGAAACAAAACAAAACACAGTAACTTCAAAAATCTTACTGAGGAGAGTCTCAGGTTAGTTGATCACTGACTGTAGGCAGCGAGCAAGTCACGTGATGACTGACTAATTGCACATGATCAGAACATGAACTAAATGTAGTTTAGGCCACCTCATGACAAAAAAAAGACCACCTCATGACATGTGCGCTTCTGGAAATGACGTTTACCTCCCTGTCGTTGTCTCCTTTAATTTGAATTCCATGGGTAAAATAGTCAATGTCCAAAGTCACTCTCTATTCCCAAGGCAGCAACAGACAAAACCAGACCCAATCTCTCAAGCAATCACTGATTCTGTGGTAAATAAAGAAGTCGAAGACACAAGGACTTTGGTTGATCAATGCTGTTTTCTTGGTCTATCAATGGACTCACATTGCTCGCTTAGTGGACTCCTTCTACTCGCCTTCTGCTTACTCTGCTTCTTCACCGGAGATTCATCTGCTACGAGGCCTGGCGTCTTCTACACCAGACACAGAGGACGATGCACGCCGCAGTAAATTCTAATCAAACCCCTCTTCCTCCTCCGACTACTCTCGAGCATTTTCTCAGACCTGAATCTAACGTGTTTGCAGGTATTGGAGCAGCAGGAAGGAGGCATGGCCGAGGATGGTCCCCGAGAGATCCACGGTGGAGAAAATGTTCGGAGTGATGGTGGCGAAGGAGCGTTGGAGATCTGATCTGACGCTGGTGGAATCGACGGCCAGGAACGACGAGGAAGGGAACGCGTACGGTGCGCTGCTGAAGCAGGGGACCGCTGCTCTGCTCAACTCTTACGCGAGAAGGAGCTTTTCTTACGCGCCTTGGGAGGTGAAGACTATGCTCATTCAGGCCATGATCTCTGAGCCGGCTGCTCGCCGGCAAGCACAAAAGTTCAAAGCCGCTAACGTGGCTTGTGATTAAACCTTGAGAATCAGATTTAAAAAGATTAGTAGTCACTTTGTTGTACTTGTTATTGTGGTTGTTGTTGCCTTGGTGGATACGTATTCGTTCTTTGTTAAATCTTGAACACAAAGAATCTAAGGAGGAACATTTAATATGACTACTTTCTGTTTATCAACATTATTTGAATTGTAGTAATATTTGATTTGGTGAAGTAAACAATCCTCTCAGCTTTTGTTATGTGAGCTCAGTGTAAAGTTGGTGTTGCCTGATGTAATCTATCACTCCATCTTCGGTCAAGTACTTAACCGATAATCCTCTCGAAATGCATTGCCTGTGTTAAGAAGTAGAGGGATGAGCAAGGAGAAGCCAATATTTTTTTTTTGGTGTAAATGACATATTCTTGAGGAGGACACATAAACATCAAACTACCTTAATCTACTTGAGCTAATCTGGTTAGGAACAAAATTGTTGACGATTCTGATATTATCCTGCAAAAGAAACCGTATTTAGATTAGACTCATTTGATACAGAGATAACCGGAAAAAAAACAAGAAACTGCGGTAGTACTTACACGGGTTTCGTATAAGATTCTGTCACCAAAGATCATGTTTTCAACATCTTGTCCTTCTCTACGGATGCACACAATCCCATAGTCTTTACAGATACTCTTTACCTTCAGAAACACAATGTTTATAAGGGAGCATAACTATGAGTAGAATCGATAAAACATGCTGCATTAGTTAGACTGCCTTGGTTTTACCTGCTCAGGGATCCAAACACCGGGAGTGCAAAAAGATTGCAGTAAATCCGAGCCACATAGTAGCATTACTTTGAGAGATTCTAGCATTTGAAACCACACACTATAGACTTTAGCTTGAAAGTTGCTTAGTAACTATCAATTACTCAAAAATGTAAGTGAGATAAACTATGAGTAGAAAGATGCTAAAGACCACATGGGACAATGTTTTGCAGTTTTCTTACCCATGGGTACAAGGCGATTGTTTGTAAGGAAAGTCTTGACCCTTGATAAAACCACCAAACTTCGTTGGTAGCTGTCTTGGGATGCCTGTAGAAACAGTTTTCATGGTTCTGTAAGAAGACAACGGTTTCTTCCTAAAAAGAAGTTATCAAAAGATTTTGAGGGTAAGAGAGAGAGAGAGATGGAGTACCTCCCACGGATCAACCATAATAAAGTCGGAGCTTTTGCAAGCCAGATTACACATCTCTAGACGATGCTCTGCAGATAAAAGTCCCTACACAGAACCTGATTTACTTTATTATCTCTCAAGGAGATTAAACAGTAAAACAAAAAAAATTGGGTGCTAAAAAAAGAAGCCGAAGTTCCTAGTTGGTGATGGAACGTGTCCATTAGCATTGATTCAGAAAAAAAAGAGTTGTAATTGAAAGAAACTAAGATATTAATTCAAGCTGCCTAAAATCATACCTCTTTCTTGTATGCATCATTTACTGGAGACATATAGCCTCCAAGAACATGAAACCCCTCCGAGCGTAATGCATCTCTGGCCAGCTCTAAACAACGAAACAAAGAACTCATCAGTTCAAAGCAAGGAAATTCTGGACAAAAGGTCTCGTATCAAGAACATTCGACCAGACAGGCATCAACATGAATATTCCAAGAAGCCTCTTAAGTTCAAAGCTAATAGTGCAACCAAATCTAAGCTACTTAATACTCTAGAGTAACAAATGAAACCACCAGTCATACACTGTTCCTAATGCCTAAAAAATGTTCGAATTTTGACATTGCGCAAATTTGAAACCCATTGACAAGCAATTGAACTCTAGAGCTGTACTCTAGTAAGAGATTACTCACCAAACATGCGTAAATGCATGAACGTAGGAGGATTGAAACTCCCAGTTGCCACTAGCACTACACATTTTTTGTCCCTATTACAGACCAAAACGACCGCAAAAAAAAAAGAGTCAATACCAAGAATGTACAGTGAATTTGGTGAGAATCTCATCACCATAAGTAACCAAATGGATCAGATAATTTTCACTGAGAGAAAAATATCGAAATCAATAAAAAAAAAAGGCTTTGAAATTTACTCAGGTTGTGATCCGATAGATAGTTTATCCACTGGTAGAGAGACATCCATTTGAACTGATGATCGAATCTTATAGCCTGTGACGATCACTCCGGCGAGTGTGTAGAAGACAGATCATGAATAAAGGATAGACCCGAACGACGTCGTGTAAAAGTACACTTTACGACACCGTTTTATTTGGAGTTAAAACGCACAGTTTTGAGTTCTCGCGAGGGTTTATTTTTTTTTTATTTTTTTTCGTAGTGGTGGTTAAAAATCTATATTATAATAGGGGAGTATCACTCCCGCCTATGTGACACGTGGCGTTTTTAGTTAATGGGCTGTGTTTTTTTTGGGCTTTTAACATGTGTTTTAGTTATTAGGGCTTCAATGTTTATCCTCTGCTCAACTTCACCGTCTCCGCTTTTCTCAAAGCTAACGATTCTCCTCCCATCGCTTAACCTCTCATACCGTTCAACGCATCTCTTTTAATTCACCAATAATTGCTATTCATATGAAACTCAGACCTTTCCGTTTCTTTCATGTCAATCTCTATTATATAAGAGAGGGTTGAGAGCAGGATGGATATTCATCTCCATTCCGCTAGCTCCGTAACCAACCTCTAAGCATCTCTTCCGCACCTCTTCTGGCCTCCAGGAATCCACCGCTCTGTTTCGGCCGGTGAGACCACAAACGATCCGTGGAGGATTACACCACTTCTCTTCAGAGATGGCTCTCCGATTCAGGCCTTTCCCCAGAAAATAGCTATCGATATAGTCGAAATCGGAGAGAGTGGCGTCGCGTCTCAGAACCTAAGAAAAAGAGAGAAGCTTCTTTTAGTTCCTCCTTCTCACGTCATCAGTGCTGATTCCGTAAGTGCAAAAGCCTGAACTTTTATCTAAGCTTGCAATAAAATCATGAGATTTTGATTCTTTTCATCGGTTTAGGTGTGGACCAGTGGTGATACTGGTGAAGTGATGAAACATTACGATGTTGACAAACAGCGGGAGTCTAATATCTCCGGCGATGATTCTTTTGCTCGCCTCTACGGAGCTTTTGAGACCCAAATCGAGACAGCTCTAGAGGTAATCATCCATCCTTTCTATTTGGATTCAAAGCTGTGTGCTTTGGACATAGAATTTGATTTGCCTATGGTTCTGCGTTTTGGTTCTGATTTTACAATGTTTCTGGTGGTAAAGGAATCATTTTTTTTTCATGGTTTCGATTTTGCAGAAAGCTGAGATTGTTACCAAGGAAAAGAACAGAGCTTCTGCTATTGAAATGAAACCAGAGATCCGTCGCACCAAGGCTCGATTGTCCGAGGAAGTCCCCAAGTTGCAGAGACTTGCTATCAAGCGAGTAAGCTTCCTCTTCTCTTCATGGACCACCTACATTGACTTTTTAGCTTGGTTGAGCTTATATTATATGATTCTTTTTTTTAATTCAAGTGTGAGTGAATTTCATTAAAAGTTGTAAATATAGCTTTTATTAAATCATGTCTGAAAAAAGCTAATCCATTAGCTGAGGTTGACTAAATCATAACTCAAGGATTAACTTTTGTAAACTCGGTGGAAATTCTATATATTGTTTTAGTTAAAGGGCCTCACAACGGAAGAGCTTGCTGCGAGAAAAGATTTGGTACTTGCGCTTCCGGCGAGGATTGAATCTATACCTGATGGGACAGCGGGTGGTCCTAAAAGCACTACCAGCTACTTTTGCATCAATTGATAACGATGATGCTGCTGTTGATGATGAGGATGAATCTAACTTTACATTTTACAATGAAACATATCTCTTATGCTTCATATTTCAAATGGTACTTCCCTGGTGAACATCCCCACCTTCGTTACCAACCAAAAGAATAATAACAATTTTTTTTTGGTCCATATGAGTTAAGAATCTTCTAATTTGTTCTCATGCAATCGATCTCACACAACCCAATATAAAGAAATAAGAAAAGTAAAGAGATTCTAATGATCTAACTTGGGCCATGACTTGACCTTAAGTTCATCAAGACGTTCTTGATATGGTTTTTTCTCAACGATGATTCTTGGATTTTGATTTGTCATTTACTTATTACCTCCTTATCTTCTAAGTAATTTTTTTTTTGCATTTTTAATAAACTTAAGAAATAGAGAAGATATATATATATATAAGAATCACAAGAGAAGATAAATGACCACGCCAGAGACAAACAAATCAGTTGTTAGCCAATCTCTCAGCAATCACGCTTTTATCAATAATCGTTTTCAATCACCCAAACCTCAAAAGCTTAGTACCAACAGGCAACGGAGAAACGTGTGTCGGCTTCCTCGACAGTGAACAAAAGGAAGAGCAGCCTACCTCACCGTTTACTCAGAATCAAACAAGGTTCAACTTCGAAGCCCAACTTTTTAATGCCCAAAAATATAGCAAAACTACTTATGGGTTAATATTAGTTTTTTTTATTTATCAAATGGGTTAATATTAGTTTAAATATTAGTTTTAAGCAGAACAAGACCATTCAGACTTTTTCTACTTTTATTTTTAACTTTTTCTACTTTCTCTTTCACATGAGATAAAAATATCAGTACCTTTTTGGGTGGACACTTACAGATTTATGGATCATCTTAAAAAAAACAAAGAAAGTCCAATATTACTGGGAATTAATTTGGACATTGCATTCATTGTAATCGATCGCAATTTAAAAATATAAAACACAATAATATTACAATTAGTCACCCTCGCAACTAATATTGGGATAAATAAGTAACAAAACAAACTTTTTGGTTCGTATAAGTTGTTAATTTTATAAAGACTATTTTTAATTTTTTAAATTAAATGTTATTTATAAATACACTAACTTAGGACAAAAAAATGCTTCCCGCGTGTCCAGAAATCCTGTGTCTACAAGATATATCAAACCATACAAAACAAACGAACATTAGGGCCACGTCCCTTACATTATCGCGACTTACGCAACTCCCCAACCTACACCTCCCTCCTAATCCCACACCAACAATCCTCTGCATATGCAGCTACCCAGCTCAACTATGTTCGCAACATTACTAACATGGCTTCAACTTACACAAATTCTGCAATGTCTAACAAAACTTATACAAACACTACCAAATACACCAACAGTATAAGTCCGTCCGAACCCGGCCCCGCGCTTGCGCGGGGACTCCACCCCTAGTAATTTAAAAAAAGGAGAAATGGAATCCTTATCCCCAAAATTTTGAAATTCGAATCCGCGCTACTAGGTCTCTCTCACTCGATCTATCCCTGGAGGGTTTAGGTCGTCGGCGATGTTTTCCGGCAGGGATAATCCGACGGCGAATACGAACATGCAGAATCTCTTCGCTCAGATCTTTGAGAGGGAGAGGCGAATCGTCGAGCAGGTCAAGCAACAAGTAGATCTCTTTGACCACCATTTAGCCTCCAAGTGCCTTCTCGCCGGAGTCTCCCCTCCTCCGTGGCTCTGGTCTCCCTCGTCTCTACCTTCCGAAACTTCCGGTACTGCTTCCTTCGTTGCTCGATTTCTCTCGCAGCAATGTCAATTTCACTGTTCCCTAGTGTTGGTTAGTGTGGGATTGATGCTGCGAAGTTGTTTGGTACTTAAAAATCGAAAATGATTGATGCTTATTAGCGTAATTTGATGTTTAATTACAAGATTATAAAATGATGTTAGGGTTCCTGAGCATTATTTGTTATATATGTATTCCAGAGATGGTTTTAAGTGAAGAGTTTCTGTTTCGTTCTTCTTATTCTGATGTTTGTTTACATGTGTACAGAGTTGAATAAGATCATCTCGGGGCTCTTATTTCCTCAATCCAGACATTCCATCATTTGTCCTCCTACCGGCCGTTTCTTTCAGTATCAGCGGCCCGTCAGTTTTCTAGCTGACAGTGTAGGCATGACATCTGTGGTAGATAACACTTCGGAAGAGCACTTGTTTGAAGAAGAAGAACATCAACACCACCTCTCGCACAACTTAGTCCGACGCGTTTCAGATCACTCTCACGAACAGGATGCTGGTACTGCATTTCCTAGAGATGCCCATGAGGAGGAACCGTTGCCAGAAAGTGTCTCAATTGATTGCAGAGAGAATCAAAGTTGTCCGTCGCGTGGACACAGTCAGAATCAGAGAGTTGAAAATGGTACATCTCCTGGACGTAGCCAAGGGAAGATGGTTCTTAAAAGTGTCTCGAGTACTGGTTGTGAGCGGGAACCATCGACTCTCGGATATTGTCAAGATGAAACCGAACCAAACACTTGCGTTGACCCTGGACTACCAGTACCGCTTGATAAGATTCAGAGATCGAAGTCACGTCAGAAAGATTTTGAGCGTCGAAGTAGTGCCAAAGCTTCCAGAAGCCGTTCAAACCGTAGAAATGAGCTCAAACCTTCTCCAGGTGGAGATATAGGCCTTGGGATTGCTTCTTTAAGGTCCGACAGTGTTAGGGAAATAAATTTATTTAAGCATGATGAGAATGATGAAGGTTGTCCCGACGAAGAAGAGGACAGCAATTCTCAAGGTAAAGGAGGGGATCAGTGTATTAAGTTTATCTTATCTACAGAGTCTTCAACCCCACACCAGAAAATGGTTCCTTTGCAAATAGCTACCAGTGGAGATACTTCTGCTTCTATTGTACCAAAATCTCTACTCGAGTCTGGTCATGTGAGTGAAATGAATGTATTACAGACCATTGAGACAATTGATGAGGTGCCTGTTAAAGTGGATGATACCCAACGCAGAAGTTGCAATGAAACAGCTTATCTCGATGGAGGTACAAGATCTAAAAGCTCAAGCCATGAAAGATCCAAGAGGGAACATCAAAAGTCTAGCAACTTTGTTTCGGGTAGCATTCCGTCAAGAAATTCAGATCCTTCTCACCGGGCAGATGATAGAGTAGAATTACCCCAGGTAATACCTCTCACTAATGAAGATCCTATGGTGACAGATGCTGGAACGAGAATCTTTAAGTCTGAAATCAAAACAAGATCCAGCAGCAATGCACGGACAAATGAATCAGAGGCTGAGCATTCAGGCTCTGTTAAGTCTTCTTCAGTTGACCTGGAGCCAAGACATTCAATTTCATTACTGCAAGGTGGTGATGCAGAGAAGTCACTGATTCCCTCGATCACTGATGTTGAAGGTTTGTTGGTTGAAAATATTGCCAGCAACGATCAAGCAAAAGAAAAGGGTGAAGGTGTAAAAGAGTCACTGATTCCCTCTACAATCGGTGTTGCAGATAGTATATCTCGAGGAAAGAGATTCGAGACCGAGCATTCAGGCTCTGTCGAGTCCTCTTCAGTTGTCGTGGAACCAAGAGATTCAATTTCATTAGTGCAAGCCTGCGAAGTAAATGAATCGCTGATTCCCTCTACTGCTCGTGTTGAAAGATTAGTAGTTGAAGATATTACTAGCGACGATCAACCAAAAGAAAAGGGTGCATGTGTAAAGGAGCCACTGATTCCGTCGACTATTGATGTTGAAGGTTTAGTACTTGAACATTTCACCGAGGACGATCAATTAAAAGGAAAGGGTGGATGTGTTGAAAGTAACAGATGTTCAAGTGCTGGAAGAGTCAGCCTAACGGGTCTATCCACAGATGAGACGACACTTGTGAGTGCAACTGAAAACAATATACCCAAGACCGAGCTTTTGGGCATTGTTGGGTCCTCTTACTCATTAATCCAATCAGACGATAGAAGTGTATTGTTGAAACCCGTAACTGTTACTGGTGAAGCTTTATCAGTGGAGGAAGATAACACCGGTGAATCAACGGAAGTTAGCAGTATCTCAAGGTCTAGAAGTTTAAGCCAAACTGACATCACGGTAGTTGAGCAAGTGGTGGTTGAATCTATTCTTCAGGAAAGCGGTGCTCCAGAAGGCTTGATTGACCATTCTCAAAAACGGGATATTAGTTGTATGTCCAAGGAAGTACAGTCACAGGGTTCATTGACCAAAGAGGGGAGTAACCAATGCCATGTAATATTAAGTAAGCCAAGAAGCTCGGCCATTGAAGAGGAATCAGCAAATGAATACAAGGCTCTATCTGTTGGATCTGATCGTAAATTGGCTGACGAACAGCTTGAAGTTAGAGCAGGAAACTCATCACCGAGAACCCTTGATCTCCCTGCTCCTGTGAAGCCTGAATCACCCTCCTCTGATGATAATGGAGAACGCAGCTTTAGTGACATTCCAATGAATAGTCGAGAAAAATCTACAATGGAGAAGGCCCCAGCATCTGCCGCAAGGGTGTCAGATGTTCCATCTCTCACTGATTCTGAAGTTAATTTCTTGGCAGTCAATGCCATAAATGACATTGAAGATAATAATGGTTTGAAGAAAGAAATGGTATCAGAAATGGAATCGCCTGCAAGCCATACTGGCTCGAGAGTCGGAGGAAATGAACATCCAGAGTCAAATACATTCGCTGGTCAGCTAGATGCATCGAAAAAGAGACCTCAATTTGAAACATCCGCTGACGAAGGTGTTTCCCCAGATGATAAGAATACAGCATTTGCAGAAACAGGTGAATCTCATTGTCAGGAGGGCTCTATACAGAAAATTATTTGCTCTAGTTCCCAGCTGCAGAATAAGCGGAGAAGAACCCTTGAGAAACTAACTAGTAGAGAGCCTTCGTCAAGCCCAGGGGTGAATGTTCTTTCCTATGTCTTTGGAAAGTTCAATATATAAGAGTTTTAAACCACTCTGTCCTTCCAAATGTAACTAAAGTGTTTTTTTAATCTTGGGGTTTTATATATTGCAGGGACACATTCTGGACTCAGATTCTGTTAGGGAAGCAGTACATCGTTGTGAGGAAGCCGCATGTCACGACCTCAATCACTATGATGTCGAATTACAGAAGATAATTGGATCTACACCTACAGATCACTATGAAGTTGAGTTACAAAAGATGATTGGATCTGCATCGTCATCTGAACTACGTTTTGAAGAGGTATGTGCTGTATTTCTCATGCTTCTTAAGTTTGTCTTATAAATAGTAGAGTATTTCTCTCTTGAATATGTGTCCTAGTGTAGCCGCTCAATTTAGAAATATATCTTCAATCCTTGCTCTAAAGGGAAATCGACAATTATACTTGACCTGGAAATATCAATCTAAACTTAAGTGCCGTAGTATCAAGCAGATGCACATGTGTATATAAAGCTATTAACCATAAAAATTATCGGCAAAAATCTGAAATCCTAATCAATATCTCAGCTTATCCGTGCTCATTATTGTGTGTCTTTGTTTGTATGACTTTATTAATTGTCTGCCAAGAGATGAAACTACAGTACAGCTCAAGCTGATAGTTTGAATAATGTTTTCTCGTGTTCTGTATGATGTGTCATTAACTGAATACAGATATTTGCAGGGTTACTTATTCAAGGAAGCTGGATTGATGAGTCCTACCTCGCTTTCGTTCAGACCAGAACAGCTAAGTGCAGAGAGGAGTCAAATTGCTCCAAATCATGGATTTAAAACAGAAAATATGGACTTTTTGCCATTTGTTGGAGAAACCTCTCACCTATTCGCTAGTGGCGTCCGCAGTTCAGATTATTCTCCTTGTTCATCTCCCTTTGGTTTGACAGGCGCAGACGATGGCAGCCCCCCTGTTTTGGAGGGCTTTATTGTCCAAACCGATGATGAAAGTCAAAGAGATTCCAAAAACCAGATAACACATGACAGCTTCCAACTTCCAAAAACTACAGCAGAAAGTGCAACCATCATAGAGACAATTCGCAAGTCTGCTTGCAGTACCACTCCATCATTACATCTGGCTAAAACATTTAAGTTCAAGGGAAAACTGGACTTGGATCAGTCCGTTTCAACTGAGCTGCTTGATGGCATGTTTTTCAGTCAGAATCTGGAGGATAGCTCTGTCTTGGATAAGTTGGGTATTAACCATGACTATACAGGAAATTTGTACACTGACTATGCTGGCTCAACTGCTGATGCTAGGTATCCTCGTATGTCTCCAAATGGGAAGTTGTGGTATAGAAGTTTGCAAAAGTCTGCTAGTTCAGAGAAGCAGGGCAGTCTGACACCAGACCTACCTTGCATTAGCGAAGAGAATGAGAACGTGGATGAGGAGCCTGAAAACTTATGCGCCAACTCTCCAAAGTCTATGAGGTCAGAGAAGCGAGGAAGTTTAATTCCGGACCTTCCTTGCATAGATGAAGAGAAGGAAAAAGAAGATGAGATACCAGAACCTGTTAAGGAGGTATCTGATTCCAAAAGTGGGAGTGTCTCTGCCGAAAGTGAACCTCTTGCTGATACTGATGCTGATGAAGACCCTAGGAAACTTCTTCCATCTGTCTCTAACGCTAAGGTCCCTGTTGATAGACAGAGCCTAGATTCTGTCAATACCGCGTTTAGCTTTTCTGCTACGTGCAACAACAGTGTCAAAAGTAAAGCAGAAAGGAAGAAGGGTGGTAGCCGAAGATTCACTGGTAAAGGTAAAGAGAATCAAGGTGGAGCAGGCGCTGGAAGAAATCTTAGACCGCCTAGTAGCAGGTTCAGCAAGACTAAGTTGTCTTGTAACTCGAATTTGACATCTCTAGGGCCGCGATTACCAGATAAAGAACCTAGGCACAACAACATCGTTTCAAACATCACTTCGTTCGTTCCACTTGTTCAGCAACAAAAAGCGGCAGCTGCAATAATTACAGGTAATTGTTTTCTTTGTCATTGTCTAGTAAACCGTCTAGCAATACTTAGTTGTATGAACTAACCCTGTCTATGTTTCCCCTAGGCAAGAGGGATGTCAAGGTAAAGGCCCTAGAAGCAGCTGAGGCTTCAAGAAGGATGGCTGAACAAAAAGAAAATGAACGTAAGATGAAGAAAGAAGCTATGAAGCTTGAGCGGGCAAGGCTGGAACAAGAAAATCTGAGAAAGCAGGAGATGGAGAAGAAAAAGAAAGAAGAAGAGCAAAAGAAAAAGGAAGCGGAGATGGCTTGGAAGCAGGAGATGGAAAAGAAAAAGAAAGAAGAAGAGCGGAAGAGAAAAGAATTTGAAATGGCGGATAAGAAGAGGCAGAGGGAAGAAGACAAGAAGTTGAAGGAAGCTAAAAGACAGCGAGTTGCAGAAATGCAGAGACAACAAAAAGAGGCTACTGAGAAACTACAAGCTGAAAAAGAACTGAAAAGAAAGGCTACTATGGTAAGACTAAGACCCCTCTTCTTGTTTGTGATGGTAGGAGTTTTACTGAATATAAGAAACTGACATTTTAGGATGCGAAGATAAAAGCACTGAAGGAACTGAAAGAAGAGCAAGGTAATGCTAGGATCCGTGCAGTAAGATCAAAGAGTAATTCCAGCGACGATATCAATGCATCAAGATCCTCGAGAGAGGATGATCTCAAGGTACAAGTTTCTTTCTCATCTTTTAGAGGCTTGGAGTTCTTTAGAGATGAGACCGAAATCTCGATACGTAACAGTACTTATGCTTATAGGTGATAAGCAACATAGGGAAAATGTCTGAAGAGTCATACGACATATCTCCATACAAATGCTCAGACGACGAAGATGAAGAGGAAGACGACAATGACGACCTGTCAAACCACAAATTCGTTCCTTCTTGGGCCAGGTTTTGTTTCTTAGTTGCTTCTGTCATTCTTTAATGTTCAGTCATTAGTCACTAAAGCGTTTTGTTTATACAGCAAGAGCAATATACTTATCAGTGTCAATTCCCAACAAAACCGTGATCCCGATATTACTTTCCCTGCAAAAAGTTCCCGCAGTATAACCCAAGGTAAAATCTCTCGATTACTACACTTGAACACAATTAAAATAAGTTTCGTAGTTTTAATCCATAATATTTCTCGAAATGTGCAGTTCTTTTGCCGAGAAAGTTCCGAACCAAGTAGCATAAACTACGAGGAGCCAAACTAAGATTCTCGGAGACAGTAAAACTCTGTGTTTCAAGTTCCTTAGTAGCTTGAGCTTCAAGTCATAGAGTAGTTTGTGAATACACTCTCTTTGTGCTTAACCTATTGTAGCAAATGATCCCTATTATGATATTCGAATCTCTCGAGAAGGTTCATGTTTTGCTTTTGTAAGGATTAGTGAACGGATGTAATGTAATACTTAATTTCATCCCATTGGCGTGCACATTCAGTCTAACGCTTGAATATCATTTGATTTGTACAACTTGTGACCTTCGGTTCAATGAGTTATCTCAAAATTTATACATAACCTTGACAATGTATGGAGAAGAAGCTGAATGCCTTGCAAACTGTAACAAGAAGAGATAACATCAAAACAAGCTTAAATACTTTATCCCTTTCCCTCAGCTAAAGCATTAACACCGTTCGTTCTAAAGCCTTACGCTTGTTACTCCCTCTCCACATCCAGCAGTTTCATCACCGTGAAGTGCTGGATGTGCAGAGGAGCCAGCTAAAAAGCTCATTGAGCTTTGTCTATTTCACTGTATGCATCCAACGTCGCTTCTCTAATTAGCAAATGAAGTATGCAACATAGTTATACTTTTGTTTCATTGGCAGTTCTTGATGTGAGTGCCAACCGGTTCCAGAAGCTTAAGCACCTGAACTTATGCTATTATGCAGAGCAAGACAAGTAAGACAGTGATGCATCGTCTTCACTGGCTCTTTTCCCTGACAAATACAACTCAAAAACCATACCAAAAATATCTGTATTAGTTGAGTTTCTGTCAAGTCCAGGTGTGTTTACAACTGCTGTCTTACTCCACTTGTGTTAAAAAGATATTTATTTGTTGGCTCTTTCTTTCACCTTTTGTTTTTGGTTTTTTTCTCTTTACTAAAGCAGGAAGAGGAACAAACTCTGAATAATAAATAGCTGGAGATGTGTTGGCAATTCATGTGCCTAATTCACCTGTAAATCAGTCAGATAGTGATGCATGGAAAATGGGTAGTGAAATGCAGAGCCATGGAGGTCCTTCTTCTCTGTTTGTGTTTTTGAGGAATCTTTTGATGTAAACGTTGTCAGAATGGAGACAAACTGGTTTGTTGTGTTGGGATAGTGTCTGATGGATCTTGCTTGATGCAGACAGAATCTTGCAGTACCACTCGTGAGCCTGTAACACAAATATTATTATAATTATTATTGTGCATTGTCAATGTGTTGATTGTCTGTTAGCCTTCTAACGATTTTTATTACGTTTATACTAATTTGCTTTTATAATCAATCAAAGTTATACAAAAATTGGTTGCACGCATCAGGAATTTTAAAGAAATGGCAGCTATTACTCAGCAAAATAATTATGAAATTTTACCAAATCTGTATGTTAGAATAGTCTTATGAATAAGCTTATGCAGCTAGAAATATGCAATAAAACTAAAACAGCTAGTGGATTAAGATATAGTTTGGTAAAATTGGTGGATGATGAGTGATGGTGGCGGCTGATGACGTTTTAGATTATAGTTTTGTGAAATAACAATGTTTGTTAGGAAAAAAGGTATTATATACTCATTTCCATTTAAATTAACATTATTCATAGTTCATTAAACAAATAGGCCACTTGATGAATTATAATTGCAAAAAGCAACCTAAACTAGTGTCATGATTTTGACAAAATCGTTTAAGACATCTTTTAAAACTGATTATATTCGAAATACAGGAAAAGGTTAGCCAATTGATTTTGTTCTTTGGCAAAATGCTTACGGTATCCATATCATTTTGAAAAAGAAAAATCAACATAATGAGAATTATTAGTATAAAAATACACTTAGTATTTAACCCTAACTTTTCCTAAATAATTACAGCTTGTGCCACTAGATTTAAAATAAATAATTAATTCAAATTACAGTTACTATATTAATCATTTAGATTTGCCTAGATTTTGTGGAGAGTTTATTACAAAAAACGTGATTAGTAGATATGTTTTCTTAATTATCTTTCCTAAAATCAAACATAATTATTTCGAAATATAACCTTACAAAATAAAAATTTCCAATTTTATGTGTTTAAATACAAATCGGTTATATGGAAATAACTAATCAACATGATTCTTTTGAAATCAAACATTTCACTTTCAACATTAATATTACCCTAATTTTAAACTATTTATTTTTAAGTGTTGTATTTCCAGTAATTAGACATATTAAATTGAAAAGATAAAAAAAAATTCCAAGATATTTGGTTTAGAAACATAAATGTATTAGTATATACAAGCATATTAAAAGGTTAAATTTATAAGCAAATACAATATAAAAGTGATTTATAATTAAAAAAAAATTAAATTTATTAAGATGTAATTTTAGTTAGTGCAGCATCTAACAAAAATATTAACAACCAACACATTTAAAATATATATAATATATCTATAAATTCATAATTTTATAACAATTTAAAAAAACACCCGGACGGACGCACGGGTACGGAATCAAAATAATTATATGGAACCATCACCTATCTTATTTGTAGTTTTTGGTTCAATCTAACAATACACCTAATCGTGAAAAATCAAATACACTTCAATCAAGAAACTCAAAACTTTATGCCAAAATTTGCAGTAAAAATTAGTAGATTTATCATTTGAGTGAAAACTTCAGTATATTTTTCTTGATTGTTTAGAAAGAACTCGCAAGGTAAAAAGTCGGCACCACAAAGATAAGGATAGAGATACATAAATTTTTTTGTTAAAAAAAAGATACAGAAATTTATAAAGAAATGAGAAAACTCGGTAAAAGAAAAATATGTTTCTATCTTTTTTCCGGGGAAAAAAATATATGGGCTTAGATTCTGGTATAAGGTCCACAATAGACGTTTCTTATGTAACTGTAAAATATAATGTACCAAATTTTTAACCATAACAAAAATGGCTCAATTTATTTACTTAAATTAGGCTTGCTAAATTAAATTTGCAAAAATATATACTTATTTTGAAAGTTTATTTTTGGTAACTTTGTTTCATTATTATTTTATGTTTCTGTCTAAATAATATATTTGTTTTATAAAATCTCATAATAAAATTTGAATTTTATAATCAATTTAAATCACAATATTTATAGTAAAATTTAATACAACCCACATATATACGTAAAACTCTAATATTTTACACTTTAATGTTTAATTTTCCAAACGAAATGAATAAAAACTAAAAAAAATATTATAGTTTATAAATGAGCGCTAAATAAGTTGAACAAGACACACCAATATCAAAGTCAATAACGTATGAATCTATAACAAGAAGATAAATATACGAGTATCTTTTTTTTAACAAAAAAAATTATGTATCTCTATCCTTTCTTTTTGTGGGTGCCGACTTTTTACTTTGCGAGTTCTTTCTAAACAATCAAGAAAAAATAATATATACGTTGTTAAAAGTGAAATATATAATTTTGAAAACAAACACCCGCACGGGAGTGCGGGTAAAAAGCTAGTTAATATTAAAGCTACAAGACAAACAAAGCCAGCAAAGTCACTTTGCTTTGCATCGGTCGGAACCAACATGTTAGCGCTCAATTAACAGCCGTTAGCCCAGCTCAAGGTTCCGTTTATAACCAAAAAAGCGTCACGAAACTTGGACTAACTCCGTTTATATAAACCGTCACAGACATCGCATCGAGAAGGCAGAGTAAGGATAAAACTCATAAAAGAGAGAGAGAAAAAAAGAAAAAAAGAGGAAAAAAAGGAAAAGTCTGTCTCTCTCTCTCTCATCTGCGATCAATTGTGTTCTCACACTTTCCCTTGGTTTTCTCGGCGGCTTTCTCTCATCTCCTTTTCTTTCGAATCGTTTATTTCCATTAATTCTCTGGGATTAAATCTTCCTCTCCTTTCTTCAGACCCCTATGTCGGTACGTTCAAAAAACCTCAAATCTTCTTAAAATGATTTCTATTCTGTTTCGCCATGTTATGCTAGATAGAGAACACACGATTTCGATCGGAGAATAGATGTGATGTTTGTGATTCTGATGAGCTCTTGTCTTGTTCCTGGATCTATGTTTTTTTTTTCTTATACGTTTAAAGTTTCGATCTTTAGCTTTTATTCAATCTGAATTCGATTTGATTTAAGCTTAGATTTATTTAAAACAACTTGGAGGGTTCTTTATTTGAGGTTTTGATTTGTATAATAGCTTATTATTATGTTTTGAAGGGTTCTGATTTTGGATTTGAGATGAAATAGTTCTGAATTTGATAGTCAAGAGGCATAAAACAAAAAATATTGTGTGGCAAAAATGTTTTTTTTTTTTTGGCCTTGTGCTTATTTTGAGACAGATTTGATTTTCACTACTAGTTTCAAACTTAGTTTTTTTTTTCTCACCTAACAAAAAGAATAGGTGGATAAGAACTTTTTTGAATTTCTCTTATGAGATTAGTTTTGGTACTCTCTTTTGACTTGTGGTGTGTTATACTGTTTGCTAGAAAAAAAAATGGAAGGTTGATTAGTTTTGGGTCGTTGTAAAACCTTTTTTTTTTCCTATCATGACAGTACTTGATTGTATAACTGGTTTTTCATTAGTTTAAGTCCTGTTTTCACATTTGCTTGGTGAGCCTTTGTTATAGAAATGTCATCATACACTTAAACAACATGTGAATAGACAAATTAGTTTTATCTAATTGGCGCAAGGGGTAACACATTTGAGCTTCATCTAATAGACATTATGTATTGGTTTGCCCAAAAAAAAAGATATTATGTATTGGTTTGTCACCATTTTTGTGGGTTTCAACATCACATGAACAGGACAAAGGTCGTCCCCTTGCCCAAGTTTGGTGAATGGGATGTGAACGATCCAGCATCAGCTGAAGGTTTCACAGTCATATTCAACAAAGCTAGGGATGAGAAGAAGACCGGTGGCAAACCCGGATCACCTGGTAAATCCACTGATGGTCATGCTAAGTCCGGAGGAGGAGGAGGAGGTGATCCTAGTAAACCCCAGCCCGTAAGTTTCTTCTTCTCTATCTTCGTCTTCTCTTCTCTCTTTCCATCCATGGTCACACAAAAAATACTGTTTCTTTTGGTTTTCAGAAAAAATGGCTCTGCTGCATGCAATCTCCAGCTGTGGACTCCTGAAATGACACAAAGATGGATTTTGCTTGCCTCCCCTCCCCTAAAGAAAAGTCACATTGCTTAGAGATCTAAAGCAATGATATTTTATGTTTTTTATTGTCTTTCTTGAAAAGTACCCACAACAACAAAAAAAAAAAGGTTCCTAAGATGAGTTTGGAGCAACCCACTTTTAGTATCACGATTATGATTCCATTTTCTTTGAAAGTCGTTTGTTCTTCTTAAAAAAATGCTGTTAAAATCGTGTTGCCACTGTATCTATTATGTAATGCTTCTCATATGGGTCGGTTTTTGGTTTCATTTTATGGTTGATTTTATCATTTATTTACGACCAACAAAAATATTATTATATCTATTGTGTTGTAGTGTTGATCCTTTTGTTTTGCCACGAAAATATATGAAGATCCATTGAATAAAAATTTGAGAACCCCTCTGTTCAAGTGGCTCTTAATTGCTTCCTGCTCTGTTGTTTACAACAGAAAACACAGACATGATGAACCAAACACATGGGAGGAAGTTGGTTTATATTGATGAGCTTTTACTGGGAGCTTATGGTGGATAGATACCTTCTGTAAAATGTAGATATTTGTATTAGTAAAGATTGTCTCGTTTTCAGTGGGTATACAATTAATTTCGAGCTTTGCTTCTTTTTGGTCAAAGTGAGAAAAATAGGCGCATACTATTTTGTGATGATCACAACTATCAAGGAGAGGTGGATGGATATTTTTGTATTCTCTCGTATAAAATTGTGATATGCAAACACCAAGTGGAGGCAAATTACAAAGAACAAAATCATTGTCAATATGATCATCCTGGAGGTCTTGGCCCCCAATTCTGACTAGTCAACCTATAGTAGTATATAAATTAGATCTATATATATTTTTTAGCATTACATGTCGTCGCTCACGTGTGATGTGAAAATAGTTCTTTGAATTTTCCCATCAACCTCCACGCAATTTCTTTATTTTTTTTCTTCTGGAATTTACCAACTTTCTCTTAATTATATGGATTATGGATTGGGCCCAGGCAGCTATGAATGATGAGATGGGGTATCGAACGATTGAATTATTTTTTAAGTAGTTACTTAAAACGAGTAACCGTTCTTTTTGGCACACTTTACAGCTTAGCTAAATCACTTAAAAACAAAATTAAGTGTGGTCCATTAAGAACATAGCCTTTAACTCTTGAAGGCTTTTTAATGGATCTCAGTTTCTCACGAGTAGCTAAATAAAAGCAAACACTAATAGAGAGATTTACTCGCCGTCCAAAAATAAATTACCATTAGGTTTCACCTTTGACCAAACAAAAGCTGCCATTGTCAACCAAATACACTTCTCTTCTCTCTTTCTCCTGGTTTCTCTCTCATCGCCACTGACTTTTGCTCTCTCTCTCTCTCTCTCTCTCTGAAGAAATTCAAAACTTCATCTCCTTTCCGTCCAAAAGCTCTAATCTTTCCCATCTCTTTTCTCCTCAGAAAAGCGTATAAAAACTTGAGTCCCCGGAAAGATCAGGTAACCGAATTCGATAGTCTTTAAAGGTTCATGGTTTTCGATTTATAGCCTCTCTTTTGGTAATCGATTGATACGATCTGTGCTTGCGGATTCTTACTGATTGTTAGGGTTCAAAAAGGATTAGTCTTTTATTATTAAATCATTATTCCCCTTTTAATAACATCTTCTTAGGGTTTTTGATTATTGCTTAAACTGTGTTCTCTCTGCTTTGATTAGGTGGTGATTTGGTGAGTCTGTTATAAGAAAGAAAAAAATGGTTGCTTAGAAAGGAGGAGGAGGTAAAGATTCATCTTCTTCTTCTCAGAGGTTGGTGAGATTGACACAAGCGCTCCTTTCCAATCCGTTAAACATGCTGTTAACCTCTTCGGTGAAGCTGCCCTCTCCGCTGATAAGCACCCTCTCATTCGTAACCCAGTCCTCAATCCGCTGAGGTTAAAAACAAAAAATAAACACTCCTTTTGATTGATTTGATTCACACAAACAGTTTTGTTCAGAAGTTTGTGTTTTGTTGTGTTGGTTTTGCAGAAGTTTTGGTGAAGCAGACAGAGCTTCACTTGGCGCAGAAGGAGCTGAACAAGCTGAGGGAGCAGGTAAGAACGCTGAAACAGTGAGAGGACCAAGCGTTGAGTGAGCTGGATTGGGCTAAGAGGACCGTCGACGAGCTTACTCGTAAGCTCGATGCTGTTAGCGAGTCGAGAGTGTCTGCTAATAAAGTGACCGAAGCAGCGGAGAGCCGGATCAGGGAAGCGAAACCAGAGAGTGGCTCTGTCTCTGTGTGTGGTAGTAGTAGTAGTGGTGATGATGATGAGTATGGGATGGTGTGTTAAGGAGCTTGATGCAGCGAAGCAAGAGCTGAGGAAGATCCGTCAGGTTTCTAACGAGATTGCGGATACAAAGAGTGTTGCTTTGACCAGAGAGAAGGAAGCTAAGGAAGTGAGTAAAGTTTATTCTGAGAAGATTGAGTTGCTTAGAAAGGAGATAGAAAGCTGTTAATGGATCTGTTTGAGGAGACTAAGCTTGCGTGTTCTCAAGCTCGTAAAGAACAGTCTGAGATATTCTCGGAGAAGGAGATTCAGCAGCGGACGTATAAAGCTGGCATGGAAGATCTGCCAAGAAGCTACTCGCTTTGAGGAAGAGTTTGATCCTGAGTTTGCTAAAAGCTTGAAGCGCAGCTTACTGAGACTTTAACGAGATAGACGAGTTGCAGAAGCAGATGGAGACTGTGGAAGCATCTGATGTGGATTCCGTTAATGTGTGAGTTTGGAGTTTGAACGAAGCGAAGGGTTGCTAGAGAAGTTTGTGGAAGAAGAGAAGTCTTTGCAAGAGTCGGTGGAGTCTCTCAAAGCAGAGCTGAAGAATGTGAAGACAGAGCGGAGTGAAGTTGAAGCGAAGGAGGGTGAGATCGAATCTGTGGCTGGAGATCTTAACCTGAAGCTTAGCAAAAGCAAGAGTGAGCTAGAAAGAATGTGTTGCGGAGGAAACTAAAGCAAAGGCTGCTTTGGAAGATATGATGTCAACTTTGAATCAGATATCTTCCGAGACAGAAGCTGCTCGAAGAGGAGCTGAGGAGATGAGAAAAACAAGCCGAGGGGTTAATGAAGGAAGCTGAACCGCTCATCTCACGCTCGAAGAGACAGAGCTAAACTTGAGGGTCGCTCTAGATGAAGCCGAGGAAGCAAAGCTGCCGAGGCAAAGGCGCTTGGACAGATAAAGTCAATGTCTGAGAAAACAGACGCTGCCGTAAGTCGACATCATCCGAGTCTGGAGCTCAGAGCATCACACTGTCTCGGGAGGAGTTCAACTCGCTGAGCAAGAGAGCTGAGGTGTTCGATAAGTTGGCGGATATGAAAGTGGCGGCTGCACAGGCTCAGGTGGAGCAGTTAGAGCTAGCGAAACCGAGACACTGAAGAAGTTAGAGACTACACAAGAGGAGATTGAGAAGCTGAAGACCGCAACAGAAGAAGCACTGAGAAAGCAGGCTATGGCTTGATGCTGCTAAGAAAAGCGGTTGAAGGAGAACTCAGGAGGTGGAGGGAAAGAGATTCAGAAGAAAGCAGAGGAAGTGGCGTCGAGGATCCTCGCAGAGGCTGAGGCCAAGATGTCCGCTGAGTCATCATCACCGCAACATCATTACAAAGCTACTACTAAGCAGAAGCCTATCCACAACAAACTGGAGAAGACAAAAACCTCTGTGGTATCAAAGAAAGTGCTTTTACCTAATCTAAGTGGGATCTTTAGTAGAAAGAGAATCAAGTGGAGTGGGGTTCTCCTTCATATCTCCCTGGAGAGAAACCCATTTGAGATGGTATGCTTCTTTTCAAAGATTTGAGAACTTTTATTGTTGTGAACAAGAAAGCTTTGTGATTTTAGATCAGAAGCAGTT
>NW_026615599.1:0-47847 GCF_000801105.2 Raphanus sativus | reverse complement strand
TATAGCCCCTCTTTTCACCTGTACCTTTCTCATCTTCTTTTGGACAAGTCAAGTGGGTTATCATGTCAAAGAAAGTATTGTAGACAAGAATGTTCACAAGGCAAAATACAATACATCCAGAAACAATGATCTCAAGCTTCAGAAGTGCAAGATGTTTATCAAAGAACGTGTTATACACAAGAATATCATCAGAGAAAAATCTCACACGTTTAGAAACATTTTCAGCACACAAACAATCAATCTCAAACTCAGAGATACTTCCAGACTTCAGAATTTCAAACCTAATATCAGCATGATGCAATTTCAGTTCATGAAAATTCTTAGGTTCTTTCAAGACATAGGTGGATGCAAGACACTCAGCAGTGACAAGTTCATGCCTAGGAAAGTTCACAACAAGATTTCTAGCAAGTGAATCATAAGGTGTTCTGCCAGAGAAATCAGTTGTCTTGAAGACAGGTTCAAAAATCTTTTTATGATGATTCATAAATTGTTCAAGACTCAAAACATGACCAGAAATATTTTTATTTATATTTTGAAAACATTTTTGATCAAAGAGGTTTTCTGGTTCAAGTTCTTTAAAAGATTTAGAAATGTTATCAAAAACAGATTTTGAAACACAAAAATCTTTGATTTTATCAAGATCAAAACGTTTCACATCATGAGCACTAACCATAACAAACATGTCCGGTATAGAGACAGCCATATTAAACCCCTTACAGTGCTCTTGCAGATCATAAGACAAAGATTCATGAGCTGCTTCTGACTTCAAGTTTTTCTGCTGTTCTCCTTGTGTCGTACTCTCTGGTTCTTCCTTTGATAAGTCTTCTTCTATAACCTGTGTCAAAGATACAAGGCTACTCGGTTGCACCGGTTCAAGACATGTTAGTTCATCACAAGCTTGTGTATTTTCAAGCAAACCATAATGAAAAGAGTGGTGAGAACACTCATAATTTCTCAGCAGATTTGTTTCTTTATGGTCTTTCAACTGTGGTGAACATTCCGAGACTTCTTTCTGCTCATAGGTGATGTTCCCACATTCTTCCTCAAGTTCTTGGGTTTCTTCTTTTCTTGTTCTTTTCTGCTTTTGAAGTACTTCTTTGTAGTACTGTCTTGGAACATACTCTCTACGCATCAAAGAGCTCAGCTTAAGCCATGTTTCTACTGGTTCTTTTCCATCAAGTCTTCTGGACTCTCTCAATTTATTCCACCAGCTTGAAGCATAACCATAAAACTCAGCAGTAGCCATTTGAACCTTCTTCCTTTCAGCATAGTGTTGATAGTTAAAAATCAACTCCATTTTCTCTTCCCACTCCACATATGCAGCACCTTAACCATCATTCAAGCTACTCCACCTTCAAGTTGATCAATCATCTAGGAGATAGGAGAAGTAGGCTTGTGGCCTCGTTAAAAACCTTCCTATGGAAAACCCAGTGGGACAAAACCAAAGGTTAGGAAAAGAGCACACACAAGCTACTTGCCTAGATGATGATCAACTTGAAGGTGGAGTAGCTTGAATGATGGTTAAGGTGTCTTGGATGATCAAGCTTCTGCCAAGACCAATATAATCTTCTTGTTTCCAAGCATTCTTCAATGTTGCATCCTCAGCTACAAGCTCTTCAGGTTCAGGTTCATGCTTCCATTCCTTGGTGCTTTCCATGATCATATCATCCCCTCCCTCTTCAAAAAGATTTGACCTCAAATCTGCTTTACCTGCAATAAAGGGGACCAAATCAGTAACATAGAAGTTTGAAATCAGATTACACTTACCTTGCAAGCCTCTTAGATAGGCATTGTTGCTGTTTGATTCGGATATAGAGGAAACACTGATCCAGTTAGCTCTCCTTACTCCTGATGCAATGAAACAAAACAAGTTAGCACATAAAAGTTTATCAAAGAGTAAGAGTCTTATCCCAAATTTGTTTTTGCTTGGTTCTGGCTTGTATGATTCATCTGGAGGTGCTTCTTTGATGAGGATAAAGCCAGGGACATGTTGGTTCTTGTTCAGATCAGGTGGCTTGAACCGATTGTCTTCCTCACGCTTGTTCTTTCTCCTTGATTGCTTCCAAGCTTCCTTATAATCTGCACATGGCTCTTTTGACAAAAACAAGTGCATCATATCTGTGTAATCAATAGAAGAATTCTTGAAAACATAATCATTTACCTTAGGATGCTCACCTGGTCGCCATAGATAGGATTGAGATGTTTTGAACTCAGAAAAATTCAAACACAAGAATATCATCAGAGAAAAATCTCACACGTTTAGAAACATTTTCAGCACACAAACAATCAATCTCAAACTCAGAGATACTTCCAGACTTCAGAATTTCAAACCTAATATCAGCATGATGCAATTTCAGTTCATGAAAATTCTTAGGTTCTTTCAAGACATAGGTGGATGCAAGACACTCAGCAGTGACAAGTTCATGCCTAGGAAAGTTCACAACAAGATTTCTAGCAAGTGAATCATAAGGTGTTCTGCCAGAGAAATCAGTTGTCTTGAAGACAGGTTCAAAAATCTTTTTATGATGATTCATAAATTGTTCAAGACTCAAAACATGACCAGAAATATTTTTATTTATATTTTGAAAACATTTTTGATCAAAGAGGTTTTCTGGTTCAAGTTCTTTAAAAGATTTAGAAATGTTATCAAAAACAGATTTTGAAACACAAAAATCTTTGATTTTATCAAGATCAAAACGTTTCACATCATGAGCACTAACCATAACAAACATGTCCGGTATAGAGACAGCCATATTAAACCCCTTACAGTGCTCTTGCAGATCATAAGACAAAGATTCATGAGCTGCTTCTGACTTCAAGTTTTTCTGCTGTTCTCCTTGTGTCGTACTCTCTGGTTCTTCCTTTGATAAGTCTTCTTCTATAACCTGTGTCAAAGATACAAGGCTACTCGGTTGCACCGGTTCAAGACATGTTAGTTCATCACAAGCTTGTGTATTTTCAAGCAAACCATAATGAAAAGAGTGGTGAGAACACTCATAATTTCTCAGCAGATTTGTTTCTTTATGGTCTTTCAACTGTGGTGAACATTCCGAGACTTCTTTCTGCTCATAGGTGATGTTCCCACATTCTTCCTCAAGTTCTTGGGTTTCTTCTTTTCTTGTTCTTTTCTGCTTTTGAAGTACTTCTTTGTAGTACTGTCTTGGAACATACTCTCTACGCATCAAAGAGCTCAGCTTAAGCCATGTTTCTACTGGTTCTTTTCCATCAAGTCTTCTGGACTCTCTCAATTTATTCCACCAGCTTGAAGCATAACCATAAAACTCAGCAGTAGCCATTTGAACCTTCTTCCTTTCAGCATAGTGTTGATAGTTAAAAATCAACTCCATTTTCTCTTCCCACTCCACATATGCAGCACCTTAACCATCATTCAAGCTACTCCACCTTCAAGTTGATCAATCATCTAGGAGATAGGAGAAGTAGGCTTGTGGCCTCGTTAAAAACCTTCCTTTGGAAAACCCAGTGGGACAAAACCAAAGGTTAGGAAAAGAGCACACACAAGCTACTTGCCTAGATGATGATCAACTTGAAGGTGGAGTAGCTTGAATGATGGTTAAGGTGTCTTGGATGATCAAGCTTCTGCCAAGACCAATATAATCTTCTTGTTTCCAAGCATTCTTCAATGTTGCATCCTCAGCTACAAGCTCTTCAGGTTCAGGTTCATGCTTCCATTCCTTGGTGCTTTCCATGATCATATCATCCCCTCCCTCTTCAAAAAGATTTGACCTCAAATCTGCTTTACCTGCAATAAAGGGGACCAAATCAGTAACATAGAAGTTTGAAATCAGATTACACTTACCTTGCAAGCCTCTTAGATAGGCATTGTTGCTGTTTGATTCGGATATAGAGGAAACACTGATCCAGTTAGCTCTCCTTACTCCTGATGCAATGAAACAAAACAAGTTAGCACATAAAAGTTTATCAAAGAGTAAGAGTCTTATCCCAAATTTGTTTTTGCTTGGTTCTGGCTTGTATGATTCATCTGGAGGTGCTTCTTTGATGAGGATAAAGCCAGGGACATGTTGGTTCTTGTTCAGATCAGGTGGCTTGAACCGATTGTCTTCCTCACGCTTGTTCTTTCTCCTTGATTGCTTCCAAGCTTCCTTATAATCTGCACATGGCTCTTTTGACAAAAACAAGTGCATCATATCTGTGTAATCAATAGAAGAATTCTTGAAAACATAATCATTTACCTTAGGATGCTCACCTGGTCGCCATAGATAGGATTGATATGTTTTGAACTCAGAAAAATTCAAACAAAGCACACAGAGGATCAGCTGACTTGTAGAACCCATAACTCTTTCATCTGAAAAGCTTTGGACATGACTCCAATTCGACGTGAGACCCTGATGAGTTAGGTTTCCATAGCAGTCGAGTTTGTTGAATAATTCCTTGTGGTTGTTGAGATATGACCCTCGGACTGCTCCTATGTCAAAGCTGGCGGCTAGACAGCTTCCAAGGTTTGCTTGTTGCATCTCCAACTTAGCCAAGGACTCATCACTGGTACTCTGATCCTTATAGCCCCTCTTTTCACCTGTACCTTTCTCATCTTCTTTTGGACAAGTCAAGTGGGTTATCATGTCAAAGAAAGTATTGTAGACAAGAATGTTCACAAGGCAAAATACAATACATCCAGAAACAATGATCTCAAGCTTCAGAAGTGCAAGATGTTTATCAAAGAACGTGTTATACACTAGAATATCATCAGAGAAAAATCTCACACGTTTAGAAACATTTTCAGCACACAAACAATCAATCTCAAACTCAGAGATACTTGCAGACTTCAGAATTTCAAACCTAATATCAGCATGATGCAATTTCAGTTCATGAAAATTCTTAGGTTCTTTCTGTTGAGATGAAGCAATAAAAGAGATAAGTGTGATAGCTAAGATGAAGAGAAGCACCCGGAGTGATCAAGAAAGCACAAGTAGACGTGTCTGTACAGTTTGGTCTAAGAGACCTAACGTAGCTTAGAAGACAAGGTACTGGTTATCTTGAGAAGGAAGGGAGCTAGTTGACATTTAAATAAGAGATGGTATCGACAAAGGAGCAGAGAGACGTTGGAGGAAAGAGTCACGGGTGAGAATAAGGAGGAGGAAGCCGTTAGCACCTGTCACTATCCAACAAGGCTGGACGAGCCACTGCGCAAGATCAGAACCATTTCTTTATTGTTTAACCTTGTCAACTTGTCTTAGAATAATGTAATCTCTTTGTCTATTGAAAGACTTGTAACATGATCTAATAATATCAAGTGAAAGAGTTTCACATTCTCTTTGTCTCTCAATACTCTCTCCCCAACTCTCTTTACTTGTCACAATGTCTCAACTATTCTCTCTTTGATTCTCTTATACTATCAATTCTCACATGGTATCAGAGCTTTAAGCTCCTGTAACCTATTTCTTCCGCAAACTCTTTGATTTTTCTTTTCTATTTTGGGTAAAGTTCATCTTGTTCTTGAGGTGTTCTTCCTTTTCTGTTCCAGAATTTGCCAAAAATAGCAAAGTTCTTCTTTTACTCAAAACTTCTTGTTCTTGATGGATTCTACTGGTGAACACTCACGGATGGTGACCATTCCAGTTACTCTCAAGGGAGCTAACTATCTACATTGGGCGAGGCTAACTAAAACCGCTCGTGGAGGCAGAGGGCTCTGGGAGGTGGTTGAAGAAGGCAGGAGCAACAAGAAGAAGACTGTCCTAGGAGAGGATGGCAAAGAAGTGGTGCAAGCTGAAGCTGATGACAAGAAGCGAGTTCAAGAGGATCTCCTGGTCTTGTCTATCATCCAACACAGCCTTGAGGCATCAATCTTGGAGTCTTACGCCTACTGTGAGACTTCAAAAGAGCTATGGGATACACTCCAAAAGGTGTTTGGTAATGTATCCAACATTAACCGAGTGTTTGAAGTCAAGAGGGCTATCAACAACTTGTGTCAAGAGGATACTGAGTTTGATAAACACTTTGGGAAGTTCAGATCTCTATGGGCAGAGCTGGAGATGTTGAGACCAGCAACCCTTGACCCGAATGTACTAAATGAGAGAAGAGAGCAGGATAAGGTCTTTGCCTTGCTATTCTCTCTTAACCCCGGGTACAATGAGTTGATCAAGCACATACTGAGGGGAGTGAGTCTCCCATCTCTGGATGAGGTGTGTGCTCAGATCCAAAAGGAGCAAGGCTCAGTTGGTCTCTTTGGAGGGAAGAAAGACCTTGTGATAGCAAACCAAGCAGAAGGTGTCGCTAACAAAGGCTACTTCAAACCTGAAGACAAGAAGGTGTGGGTGTGTGACCACTGCAAGAAGAAGGTGCATGGGAAAGACAAGTGCTGGTTGCTTCATCCTCATTTGAAGCCACAGAAGTTCCGGACTAGCACCAATGAAGCAAGAGCTAACTACTCAGGCGACATAGGTGAACCCGGAGCAGGCAATGGAGGAGAGAAGGCTCTAGCTTCCAGTTCAACCAGCTCAACCGTGAGGAACACTCAAGATGAGACTATCAGGCGCTCTGACATTGAAGCTCTCATCAAAATCCTCAAAGATAACTCTGGTAACACTCTTGGTACATCTCTCCATGCGCTTATGAGTAATGTCTCTATGAATGCTTTAACTAGTTCTAAATTGATGAAACCTCTAGTTATTGATTCAGGAGCAAGTCATCACATGATTAGTGATGTGAGCTTGATTAAAAACATTGTTCCTGCTCTAGGACATGTGATGATAGCTAATGGAGATCAGATACCAATTAAAGGCATAGGAGATCTTAAATTGTTTAACAAGGATTCAAAAGCTCTTTATATGCCTAGCTTTGCCTCTAATTCGTTATCTGTGAAAAGAGTGACTAATGATTTAAATTGCAGTGTTACATTCACTCCTAACCAAGTGTACTTTCAGGATATTGAGACTAGTAGGTTGCTTGGCAATGGTGTGACTAAAGGAGACTTGTACTTGCTTGAAGACACCAAGTCATCAGCCGATTTATCTACTGCTTTAAACTCTGTTTCTGATTTCCCTAAAGATGTATTGTGGCATGCTAGATTAGGTCATCCTCATTCTCGTGCTTTGAACATCATGTTGCCTAGTATTTCCTTTAAAACTGATTGTGAAGCTTGTATCTTAGGGAAACATTGCAAAACAGTGTTCCCTAGTTCAAGTAAAATTTATGAAAGTTGTTTTGATTTGATTCACTCTGATGTTTGGACCGCACCATGTGTTTCTAGAGAGCATCACAAATATTTTGTCACATTTATAGATGAGAAGTCTAAGTACACATGGATCACATTATTGCCATCCAAAGATAGAGTCTTAGAAGCTTTCATAAACTTTCAAAATTATGTCACTAATCATTTCAATGCTAAGATAAAGATATTGAGATCAGATAATGGAGGGGAATATACAAGCAATGCGTTCAAACAACACTTAGCCAAACATGGGATGATCCATCAAACTAGCTGTCCATACACTCCACAACAAAATGGTGTAGCTGAGAGGAAGAACCGGCATCTCATGGAGGTAGCTAGGAGTATGATGTTCCACACCAGTATGCCTAAACGTTTCTGAAGTGATGCTGTCTCAACAGCTTGTTATTTGATCAATAGAACTCCCACCAAAGTTCTGAAGGATCAATCTCCTTATGAGGTACTGAATCACACTAAACCTTCTATTGAACATATGCGTGTGTTTGGTTGCCTTTGCTTTGTCTTTGTTCCAGGTGAACAAAGAGATAAACTGGCACCAAAGAGTACTAGAGCTGTGTTCATTGGATATTCTCCTCATCAGAAGGGATATAAGTGCTTTGTACCAGAGACCAGGAGGGTCTTAATCTCAAGGGATGTGAAGTTCATTGAATCCAAGGGTTACTATGATGGGAGGAATTGGGAGGATTTGGAAAATCTCTCTCAATCTGCTTCAGATAGAGCCAGCAATCTCAAGAAGGTTATGGAAAGCCTTGGCATCAGGATACCTAGTGAGAGGTCAACCGGTGTTCAAGAAACAACACCAGCACCAGAAGGGTCCAGAGGTGATGATGATAGCTTGGAAATCACTCACCTTGATCCTGAAGGGGAGAATCAAACTGAACCACATCAAGAGAATAGTTCAGTGAGTCATGATCAAGCTGAGCCACAAGCTCAAGGGGAGCAACATCACAACACTCAAGAGGAGACAGTTGTGAGTACAAGCCAGCAGCATAGTGAACCAGTGATATCTGAGGATAATCCACATCAAGCACAGCCAAGAAGGAGTTCTAGGATCAGACAACCAGCATCAAACTGGAAGAACAACAGAGTCTACTTCAACTCTCAGGCTGTAGCACATCCAATACAAGCAGTGTGTTCTTTAGCTCAGTATCCGCAAGAACATGTAGTGTTTATTGCGGAGTTGGATCAGGAATACATCCCTAAGACCTATGAAGAAGCAATGGAGCATGCTGAGTGGAGAGAATCAGTGGGTTGTGAAAGTAATGCTATGATTATCAATGACACCTGGTATGAGTCAGAGCTACCCAAAGGCAAGAGGGCAGTAACAAGTCGCTGGATCTTCACTATCAAATACAATGCTGATGGTACAGTGGAGAGGCGCAAGACAAGATTAGTAGCAAGAGGCTTCACTCAGACTTATGGAGAAGACTATCTTGATACCTTTGCACCAGTTGCAAAACTCCATACAATCAGGATAGTCTTATCATTGGCAGTGAATCTAGAATGGGATCTCTGGCAAATGGATGTGAAGAATGCATTCCTACAAGGAGAGTTGGAAGATGAAGTGTACATGAAGCCACCTCCTGGTTTAGAGCATCTAGTGAAGCCTGGAAATGTACTTAGATTGAAGAAAGCCATCTACGGTTTGAAGCAATCACCTAGGGCCTGGTATCACAAGCTAAGCACCACACTTAATGGGAGAGGTTTTAGGAAGTCAGAAGCTGATCATACCTTGTTCACTCTCACCAGTAAGAAGGGAATCATTGTGATCTTGGTCTATGTGGATGATATCATCATCACTGGCAGTGATAAAGAAGGGATACTTGCAACCAAGACATATCTCAAGTCATCATTTGATATCAAGGATTTGGGAGAGCTCAAATATTTCCTAGGCATTGAGATATGTCGATCCAAGGAGGGATTTGAAAGAATGATAAGATTAGAAGTATGGAGAGATGAGAGAGAGAGAGTAACGAGATTGAGAGACAAAGAGAATGAAAGACATGTTTCCTTAATCCTAAAATGGTCGCATACAAGGAGTATATAAAGAGAGACAAATCTCTGGATAATAATAAACAAAGAGCTTGCAACAATACTAAACAAGTCTGGCGTATGGACAGAGGGGAGCAGAGTGAGCAGAGTGAAAGGGACATGTCCCAACGGTTGGGAACCACTCTCTCCTTACTCTCACCCGTGACTCTCTTCAAACTTGCCAACCATTTCTTTTACTTGGCGAGTTTCTTCTTCTCCTCTTCTCATCTCTTAAGTCTTCACATTATTTGAATATCCAACTATGCTACCTTGTGCTCCAAGCTAGGTTAGCTGTATGGACAGACTTGATTCACAAGTACTCGTGATCCTTTGCTTTCTTATCCTTGATCTGGTTTCTCTTTACTCATGATGCTTCATCTCAACACTCCCCCTCAAGCTTGACCATGTGGAACAAGTCAAGCTTGGAAGATCATGAAGCATTCCCTCATTAAAACCTTGATGTGCAAAACCCAGTGGGACAAAAACACATCAAGGAAAAAGAGTAGAACACTTCATGACGAGGGGATCACTGAGATGAAAGATCCACAAGTCCAAGCCTTGAATGGATGGACTCGCAGACTTTAGAACTTGCAGCCTTGGTGAAGATATCTGCCAACTGATCCTCACTTCTGGTGTAGCATGGGAGTATAACCTTCTGCTCAACAGCTTGCCTCACTTTGTGACAATCAACTTCAATGTGCTTGGTTCTCTCGTGGAAGACAGAGTTGCTGGCAATGTGTATAGCCGCCTGGTTGTCACAATGCATGGTGATAGGTGTTGTGAACTCAATCCCCAAGTCCTTAAGCAACCCCTTGATCCAGATCAACTCACTTGTCAGCTTCCTCATTGCCCTATATTCAGCTTCAGCGCTTGAACAAGACACAACCTTTTGTTTCTTGCTCTTCCAAGTCACCAAGTTGCCTCCAATGAAGGTGCAATAGCCAGTGGTTGATCTCCTATCAACTCTATCTCCTGCCCAATCAGCATCACAGTATCCAACTATCTCGGTGCTCTTATTGCATCCCATCCAGATTCCCTGTCCTGGTGCTTCTCTTAGGTACCTTAGAATCCTCTCAACCATGCCCCAATGATGAACTTTTGGTGCTTGCATCTGCTGGCTCACTTGGTTCACGGCAAAGCATATATCTGGCCTTGTGATGGTTAGATAGATGAGTTTTCCCACCATTCTTCTGTACCTCTTGACATCTTCAAATGGTTTGTCCTCAAACTCCCCCTTGCGCAATACTTTGTACCCATCTTCCAATGGAGTCTTTGCTTTCTTTGCACCTAGATCACCTGCCTCACTCAACATATCAAGTGTGTACTTTCTCTGGTTTAAGAATAGCCCCTCTTTAGATCGGCATATCTCAATCCCTAGAAAGTACTTTAGTTCTCCCAAGTCTTTGATATCAAATGAGGATTTAAGAAAAGCCTTAGTTAAGATGATACCTTCTTTATCACTGCCTGTAATGATAATGTCATCCACATATATCAGGATGACTATGATACCTTGTTCCGTGGTCAGTGTAAACAAAGTGTGATCAGCTTCAGACTTGTTGAATCCTCTTCCATTTAGTGTTGTGCTGAGCTTGTGGTACCAGGCTCTTGGAGATTGCTTTAACCCATAGATTGCTTTCCTTAGCCTGAGAACATTTCCTGGTTGTACAAGATCTTCCATACCAGGAGGTGGCCTCATGTAGACTTCATCTTCTAGTTCACCTTGTAGGAAAGCATTCTTGACATCCATCTGCCATAGATCCCACTCTAGGTTTACTGCCAGTGAGAGAACCACTCTGATCGTGTGAAGCTTTGCCACTGGTGCAAAGGTATCCAAGTAATCCTCTCCATAGACCTGAGTGTAGCCTCTTGCTACAAGTCTTGTCTTCCTCCTTTCTGGCTTTCCATTGGCTCCATACTTGATTGTGAAGAGAAGCCGGCTTGTCACTGCTTTCTTTCCTTTGGGAAGCTTACTTTCAAAGTATGTTCCATTCTTTTCCATAGCTCCCATCTCATCTCCAACAGATGCTCTCCACTCCTCATCCTGCATAGCTTCCTCATATGTCTTTGGAATCCATTCTTGATCCAATTCAGTGATGAAGGCTTGATGCGCCACTGGATACTGAGCTAGAGAACACACCCCTTGGGTTGGATGGGCTACTGCTTGATTGTTGAAATACACTCTTGTATTTATCCAGTCTGAGGCTGGTCTTCTTTCCCTTGTGCTTCTCCTAAGCATTGGTTGAGCTACCTGTTCCTCTTCCATGTGTTCCTCAACTTGTTGCTCCTCAGCTGGTGTATTTGCATTTCCATCCTGATCATGAACCTGATCACTGTGTGGTGATGTTTCTTGATTCCCCCCTTCAGGATTAGGATGGGAATCCTCACTTGCCGGAGTAACCTCTTCACGCACAGCTACTGGAGGTTGATTCCCAGCTCCAGTACTCCCATTTTCAGAACCACCAGCTCCATCACTCTGAGGTTGACTCGGCTGAGGCATATGGATGCCAAGAGACTCCATAATTCTTCTCAAATTGTTTGCCCTATCAGTGGAGGATTGAGAGAGGTCCTTGAGCTCATCCCAACTCTTCTCATCATAAAACCCTCTTGATTCCACAAACTTGACATCTCTTGACACATGAACCCTCCTCATGTTGGGATCATAGCATTTGTAGCCCTTCTGTGTAGTAGAGTAGCCAATGAATACAGCCTTAGTGCTTCTGGCCTCTAGTTTGTTCCGCTGCATACCTGGCTGTAACACATAACACAAGCACCCAAATACACGCAAGTGATCAAGGGAGGGTTTCTTGTTGTTCAATACCTCATATGGAGTGAGGTCATCTAGCACTCTTGTGGGGGTCCTATTGATAAGATAACATGCTGTCATGACTGCATCACTCCAGAAACGTTTGGGCACGTTGGTATAGAACATCATACACCTTGCCACTTCCATCAAATGTCTATTCTTCCTCTCAGCTACACCATTTTGTTGTGGTGTATAAGGGCAACGAGTTTGATGGATGATGCCGTGTTTGGCAAGGTGATTTTTGAATGCATGGCTTGTGTATTCTCCTCCATTGTCTGACCTGAATACTTTGATCTTAACATTGAATTGGTTAGTTATATAGTTTTGAAAATTTATGAAAGCATCTAGCACCCTATCTTTGGTTTGAATCATAGTCAGCCAAGTGTATTTTGATTTTTGATCAATAAAGGTGACAAAATACTTATGATTCTCCCTAGATATGCATGGTGCAGTCCACACATCAGAATGAATAAGATCAAAGCAGTGTTCATAAATCGTGGAAGACTTAGGAAACACAGTCTTGCAATGTTTGCCAAGAATACAAGCTTCACAGCCATCATTTTTAAAAGAAACATTAGGCAATAAAAGGTTCAGAGCCCTAGAGTGTGGATGACCTAGTCTAGCATGCCATAATACATTATTGTCAACAGGAATTGAAATGAAAGCAGTAGATAAATCAGCTGCCGGCTTGATGTCTTCAAGAAGATACAAGTCTCCCTTGCTCACACCATTGCCAAGCAACCTACTAGTCTCAATATCCTGAAACACAACCTCGTTAGGACTAAATATCACTTTGCAATTTAAATCATTAGTGACCTTTTTCACAGATAAAAGATTAGATGCAAAGGATGGCATATAAAAGGCACTAGTATCTTTTTCAAACAGTTTAAGAGTTCCAACACCTCTAATAGGTATCTTATCCCCATTTGCAATCATCACATTTCCTAGAGCAGGTTTAACATTACTAATCAACCTAGAATCACTAATCATGTGATGAGAAGCTCCTGAATCAATTACAAGAGGCTTAACACAACTAGTTTCATGAGTTGAAGTAATACAAGCAATAGGCGATTGTAATGATGCATTAAGAGAGATACCAAGTGTGTTACCAGAGTTGTCCTTGATGTTGAAATGTGGTGAGAAGAGATGAGGAGTATTGTGATCATGAAGAGAAGATGAGAAGAAAAGTAACTTGAGAAAAGTTACCACACAGTAAAAATAAAGTTACTGTGTGGTAACTAAGAGTGGGGTTAATCTAGTGAGTAAAAGAAGATGTGTGACACTGAAGGAAGAAGAGTATTAGCACAGTGACTCCTAGAGAAGAAAGGAGTCGACCGTTGGGAAGATATGGTCGCACAAACCAGGCTGGAACAGGCTGGAAAGGTGCATGAGCATGTGAGCATTCACAGCCAAGTATTAAGCTTCTTCCTTTTGACTACACATGCTTGTAATAGTGGTTTACTTGTCGAAAACCCTCTCTTACTCTCTACTATATATTTGTAATCACTTCTCTTAATGTAATAAACACTTTGGAGCCTCTTTCTCTCTAAGATCAAACATGATACTATTTGAGCACTATTAGATCTAGAAACTCTTTTCTCATATTCTCTCTGATTCTCTCATTGTCTCTCTTAATCTCTTATCATTCTCTTAATACCTACTCTATTCTCTAAAATCATATGGTATCAGAGCCAGGTTGGCTTTGGTATTAAGAGATTTCATCCGAGTCTCTCTTGTGTTCTTGCTACTCTTCAAACTGTTCTTTGTGTTCTTGCGGTTTGTTCTTGATTCTACCTGTTCTACTTGCTTGAGATACTTTGTTCTTGAGTTGTTGAGGCGTGTGGAGTCTACTTACTGTCAAAGACTGAAGCTTTGTGGTGTGGCGAGTCTGAACAAGAGAAGATGGAAGGTGGAAAGCTAGTTACAGTTCCAGTTCAGTTAAAAGGAGGTGGAAATTACTTGTTGTGGTCTCGGCTTGTGAAGACTGCTGTGGGGAGGTTAGGGCTTTGGAACCACATCACTGATGATGGTCCAGAACCAGTGACCAAAGAAACCAAGGAAGGTGAAGATGCAAAGGAGCTTGCGGTTATTGCAGCTAAGAAGTGGATTCAAGAGGACCTCATGGTGTTGGCGATTCTTCAAGCTTCTCTTGAGGTTCCTATCCTAGAGAGTTACAGCTACTGTGAGACTCCTAAGCACTTATGGGAGACTCTCCAAAAGACATTTGGGAACATCTCCAACTTAAGCCGAGTCTTTGAGCTAAAGAGAACCATAAACACTCTTGCTCAAGGAGATGTGGAGCTTACTACACACATGGGAAAGTTCAAGTCAATGTGGACTGAACTTGAGAGCTTGAGGCCGAACACTACTGATGAGGAGACCCTTATGGAAAGGAGGGAACAAGATCAGGTGTTTGGTTTGCTAATGACTCTCAATCCGAGCTACAAGGATGTGATCAAGCATATCTTAAGGTCACAGAAGCTGCCATCCATGGAGGAGGTTATGTCTCAACTTCAGAAGGAGGAAGGATCACTTGGCTTGTTTGGAGGGAAGGGTGAACTCACCATTGCTCATCAAGCTGAGGAGATACAAGCAAACAAAGCCGGGTACAAGAGTGGAGAAAGGTTTGGAGGGAGTTGTGATCACTGCAAGCGACAGGGTCATAAGAAGCATCAGTGCTGGATTCTTCATCCTCACCTGAAGCCTACCAAGTTCAACCGAGACAGAGAAGCAAAGGCCCACCTTTCTGCTGAAGCAAGTGGAGCTGGATCATCCGGAACCACTTCTCATGTTCAAGCGGGTGAAAGTGAAGGAAAGGCCTTGGCATCTCATCACAGTGGAGGCAAGAGCATTGATCATGATGTGATCAAGAAGTCAGACATTGAGGCTCTCATCAGGGCACTCAAAGAGTCTGGTAACCCACTCGGAAACACTCTTGGTTACTCTTATACTGCTTATAATAGTTCTAGTAAGACTGATAGGTTGCTAGACATGATCAAGAGTTCTCATGTTGTTCATCAAACTAGAAGTGTCTCGGATAGCTTGCTAGAATTGATAGGAAATGTGAGAAATGAAATTGACTTGCCTAGGACTCATCTTGCTAGAAACATGTTTAAACCTTTGATCATTGATTCTGGTGCATCTCATCACATGATTAGTGATAATCATCTCATTAAGGAGATAGAACCTGCTCATGGTCATGTGTTGATTGCAAATGGGGATAAAGTTCCCATTAGAGGTGTTGGCAAGTTGAGATTGTTTGATAGGGATTCTAAGGCATTTTATATGCCTGAATTCACTTCAAACCTTCTATCTGTCAAGAAGTGCACCACTGATCTTCATTGCAATGTCATCTTTAGTCCTAACGATGTGAAGTTTCAGGATATTGAAAGCAATAAGTTGATTGGACAAGGAGCAACCAAGGGAGATCTCTATTTGCTGGAAGATTTAAGTCCAATTCCGAGTTCTTGTTTTTCTTTTAATTCTGTTTCTTCTTTAAGTAAGGATGCATTGTGGCATGCTAGGCTAGGCCATCCTCATTCTAGAGCTTTAAGCTTAATGTTACCAGGTGTCATGTTTAATAAAGATTGTGAAGCTTGTATCTTGGGTAAACATTGTAAGACTGTCTTTCAAAGATCATCTACTCTTTATGAGAATTGTTTTGATCTTATTCATTCTGATGTGTGGACAGCTCCTTGTTTATCTAGGGATAGTTACAAGTATTTTGTCACTTTTATTGATGAAAAATCCAAATACACCTGGTTAACAATGATTAAAACAAAAGATAGGGTGCTAGATGCTTTTAAAAATTTCCAAGCATATGTTTCTAACCATTATAATGCCAAGATAAAGATTTTCAGATCAGATAATGGTGGAGAGTATACTGGAAATGCTTTCAAAGATCATCTAGCCAAGCATGGGATTCTACATCAAACTAGTTGCCCATACACTCCTCAACAGAATGGAGTTGCTGAGAGGAAGAATAGACACCTTATGGAAGTTGCAAGATCCATGATGTTTCACACCAGTGTCCCCAAGAGGTATTGGAGTGATGCTGTAATTGTTGCTTGTTATCTGATCAACAGGACACCAACCAAGATACTAGGAGATCAATCCCCATTTGAAGTATTAAACAAGAGTCGGCCAGTGTTGGAACACTTGAGAATCTTTGGCTGTGTGTGCTATGTGCTAGTTCCTAGTGAGACCAGAAACAAGCTTGAAGCCAAGAGCACTAAGGCTATGTTCATTGGGTACTCTACGAGTCAAAAGGGTTACAAGTGTTTTGATACCAAGGCAAGAAGGATGTTGATCTCCCGGGATGTGAAATTCATGGAGGATAAGGGCTACTATGAGGGTGAGAACTGGAAGGATCTTGAGGATTTAACTCAGCAATCTGACAGAGCCAGGAGCTTGAGGATTATTATGGAGGGGCTAGGCATTGGAGTGTCCCAGGATCAGAGTAGTCAAGAACACACTACTCGGGAAGAACAAGATATCTCCCACCTTGAGCATGAGGGGGGAGATGAGCATGAGTCTGAAGCTGGAGGTCATGGAGATCAAGGCTCGGATCCTGCTCAAAGTGGAAGAAGATCAGATGATGAACCAGCTGGTGATAGTGAGAGAGGTCAAGTGGTTGATCAAACTGAACAAGAAGAGACTAATGAAGGTCAAGAAGAAGCTGGCAGTGAACAAGAAGTGACTGAACAGCAAGTGGAAGTGCCTTTGAGAAGGAGCACTAGAGTAAGGAAGGATCCTTCCTCTTGGGTAAACACAAGAGTGTACTACAATGCCCAAGCAGTGGAGCATCCTTCTCAAGCTGTATGCTCCTTTGCTGAGTATCCTGAAGAACATTGTGCTTTCATGGTGAGCTTGGATGAGAGCTACGTTCCAAGAAGCTATGAAGAAGCTATGCTAATCCAAGAGTGGAGAGATTCAGTCAATGCAGAGGCTGATGCAATGATAAGAAATGACACTTGGTATGAAAGCAAGTTACCTAAAGGAAAGAGAGCAGTTTCATGCAAGTGGATCTTTACCATAAAGTATCTACCTAATGGTAAGATAGACAGGAGGAAGACTAGACTGGTAGCAAGGGGCTTTACACAAACCTATGGAGAAGACTACATAGATACATTTGCTCCAGTCGCCAAGCTTCATACTATCAGAGTAGTGCTGTCTCTTGCAGTCAACCTTGAGTGGGATCTATGGCAAATGGATGTGAAGAATGCCTTTCTTCAGGGGGAGCTAGAGGATGAAGTCTACATGCTACCACCACCAGGAATGGAAGGGATGGTAAAACCAGGAAATGTTTTAAGACTGAAGAAAGCTATATATGGGTTGAAGCAATCACCAAGGGCTTGGTATCACAAGCTCAGCACCACTCTGAATGGTAAAGGATTCAGGAAGTGTGAGTTGGATCACACACTCTTCACTCTGGTTACACCAGGAGGTATCATTGTTATTCTTGTATATGTTGATGATATTATCATTACTGGTTCTGATAAAACAGGTATACAAGATACCAAAGACTATCTCAAGTCTGTCTTTGACATAAAAGACTTGGGAGAGATGAAATATTTCCTTGGGATTGAGTTGTGCAGGTCCAAGGAGGGCTTATTCATATCTCAAAGAAAATATGCACTTGATCTTTTGAAAGATGCAGGTGCTTATGGAGGAAAGACTGCCAAGATGCCCATGGAGGATGGGTACAAGATTCCAAGAGAGGGGGAGATGGAAGATAGCAAGCCATTTCATGATCCCAAGTTGTATAGGAAGCTGGTGGGGAAGCTGATTTACCTTACTATCACTCGGCCAGACATATGTTTTGCAGTGAATCAAGTCAGTCAACATATGCAACAACCCAAGGAGCATCATTGGAGAATGGTGGAGAGAGTGCTGATGTATATCAATGGAACTCAAGGGTTAGGTGTATGGATGGGGTGCAACAAGAGCACTGAAGTGGTTGGTTACTGTGATGCGGATTGGGCTGGTGATAGGAATGATAGGAAGTCTACAACCGGGTACTGCACCTTCATTGGAGGGAACATGGTTACTTGGAAGAGCAAGAAGCAGAAGGTGGTGTCATGTTCAAGTGCTGAGGCTGAGTATAGAGCTATGCTGAAGCTTACTAATGAGCTAGTGTGGATCAAGGGGATCTTGAAGCACTTGGAGATCGAGCAAGCTACACCAATGACCATGCATTGTGACAATCAAGCTGCCATTCACATTGCTACAAACTCTGTGTTTCATGAGAGGACAAAACACATCGAGGTTGATTGTCACAAGGTAAGACAGATGATAGTTTTGGGAGTGATCTTGCCATGTTACACTAGAAGTGAAGATCAGTTGGCAGATGTATTCACCAAGGCAGCAAGGCAAAAGACAATGGAGTCCATACACATCAGGTTAGGACTCATTGATCTTTCACCCACTCAATAGTCCCCTGATCATGAGGTCTTTACTCTTTTTCCCTCATCAAAGTTTTGTCCCAATGGGTTTTCTTTGATGAGGTTTTTTTAATGAGGAAGATCTCATGGTCCTTCCAAGCTTGACTTGTTCCACATGGTCAAGCTTGAGGGGGAGTGTTGAAATGTGGTGAGAAGAGATGAGGAGTATTGTGATCATGAAGAGAAGATGAGAAGAAAAGTAACTTGAGAAAAGTTACCACACAGTAAAAATAAAGTTACTGTGTGGTAACTAAGAGTGGGGTTAATCTAGTGAGTAAAAGAAGATGTGTGACACTGAAGGAAGAAGAGTATTAGCACAGTGACTCCTAGAGAAGAAAGGAGTCGACCGTTGGGAAGATATGGTCGCACAAACCAGGCTGGAACAGGCTGGAAAGGTGCATGAGCATGTGAGCATTCACAGCCAAGTATTAAGCTTCTTCCTTTTGACTACACATGCTTGTAATAGTGGTTTACTTGTCGAAAACCCTCTCTTACTCTCTACTATATATTTGTAACACTTCTCTTAATGTAATAAACACTTTGGAGCCTCTTTCTCTCTAAGATCAAACATGATACTATTTGAGCACTATTAGATCTAGAAACTCTTTTCTCATATTCTCTCTGATTCTCTCATTGTCTCTCTTAATCTCTTATCATTCTCTTAATACCTACTCTATTCTCTAAAATCATACTTGAGGACTTTGATGAGAGCCTGGAGGTCAGACCTCCTAATAGTCTCATCCTGAGCAGTCCCCATGGCTGAACTCCCACTGAATGTTAAGGCCTTTCCATCACCAGGAACCATTGCTTGCTTTGGTGTAGATGAACCTCCCATCTCACCAGAGAAATGTGCTCTAGCATCAGCATATGGAGTTCTGAACTTCTGAGGCTTAAGATGTGGGTGGAGGATCCAGCACTTGTCCTTGCCGTGGCCCTTCTTCTTGCAGTGATCACACACCCACACTTTCTTCTCTTCTGGTTTGTAAGAGCCCTTGTTTGCCACGCCCATCTCTTCTTCTTCTTTAGCTTGGTTTGCAATGATAAGAGCTCCTTTTCCTCCAAAGAGCCCCACGGAACCCTTCTCTTTTTGAATCTGAGCACAAACATCATCAAGGGATGGGAGACTCACTCCCCTCAGGATGTGTTTGATTAGGTCATTGTACCCGGGGTTGAGAGTGAACAGCAAAGCAAAGACTTTGTCTTGTTCCCTTCTCTCATTCAACACATCAGGGTCCAAAGTTGCTGGTCTCAACATCTCCAGCTCTGCCCAAAGGGATCTGAACTTCCCAAAATGTTTATCAAACTCAGTATCCTCCTGACACAAGTTATTGATAGCCCTCTTGACTTCATACACACGGTTGATGTTGGAGACATTACCAAACACCTTCTTGAGTGTGTCCCACAGATCTTTGGATCTCGCAGTAGTCATAGGCTTCCAAAATTGTTGGTTCCAGGCTGTGTTGAAGGATGGACAGAACCAGGAGATCCTCTTGAACTCTTTTCTTGTTCCCAGCATCCGCATCAGCTTCCACCACCTCCTTACCATCCTCTCCTAGGATAGTCTTCTTCTTGGTGTCTAAGCCTTCTTCAACAACTTCCCAGAGACCTCTGCCTCCTAGAGCTGTCTTGGTTAGCCGCGTCCAGTGTAAGTAGTTACCTCCTTTGAGAGTAACTGGAATAGTCACCATTCTTGAGTTTTCATGAGAGGAACCAGAGGAATCCATAAGAACAGCTCAAGAATAGTTGAACAAGATGTTTTTGAAAAGAAAGAACAAAAGAAAAAGACAGAACTCTCAAGAACAGTTTGAACAAACTTTGCTATTTTTGGTAAAATCTGGAGATGAACTTGAAGAACACCTCAAGAACACCAAGAACTTTGCCAAAAATAGAACTAAAACAAGAACAAGATGTCTCACGGATGAACAGAAATGGAGAAATCAGAGAATGTGTTTGCGGAAGTGAAAGGTCTCAAGAGCTTAGTGCTCTGATACCATGATAGAATGATAAGATTAGAAGTGTGGAGAGATGAGAGAGTAACGAGATTGAGAGACAAAGAGAATGAAAGACATGTTTCACTTAATAATCAAAATGGTTGCATACAAAGGAGTATATAAAGAGAGACAAATCTCTGGATAGTAATAAACAAAGAGCTTGCAACAATATTAAACAAGTCTGGCGTATGGACAGAGGGGTGCAGAGTGAGCAGAGTGAAAGGGACAGGTCCCAACGGTTGGGAACCACTCTCTCCTTACTCTCACCCGTGACACTCTTCAAACTCGCCAACCAATTCTTTTACTTGGCGAGTTTCTTCTTCTCCTCTTCTCCTCTCTTAAGTCTTCACATTATTTGAATATCCAACTATGCTCCCTTGTGCTCCAAGCTAGGTTAGCTGTACGGACAGACTTGTGTCACAAGTACTCGTGATCCTTTGCTTTCTTATCCTTGATCTGGTTTCTCTTTACTCATGATGCTTCATCTCAACACATATGTCAATATCTTCATGATTCTTATCAAACCAGGATGAACCAATATATAAGAAGCTTGATTGGGAACCACTAATCAGTGGAGAATAACCAGGAAGTTGAATAAATCTCACAGGAGTTGTGAGTAAGAAGATATCCCACTTTATATCCAGATGATTCCAGATTAGCCTGTTCGGACATATGGCAATATCTTCATGATTCTTATCAAACCAGGATGAACCACGATCTAAGAAGCTTTATTTGGAACCACTAATCAGTGAAGAGTAACCAGGAAGTTGAATAAATCTCATAGGAGTTGTGATTAGAAGATATCCACTTTCTATCCAGATGATTCCAGATTAGCCTGTTCGGAACCTATGGCAATATCTTCATGATTCTTATCAAACCAGGATGAACCACGATCTAAGAAGCTTTATTTGGAACCACTAATCAGTGGAGAATAACCAGGAAGTTGAATAAATCTCATAGGAGTTGTGAGCAAGAAGATATCCCACTTTCTATCCAGATGATTCCAGATTTGCCTGTTCGGACATATGCCATTATCTTCATGATTCTTATCAAACCAGGATGAACACGATCTAAGAAGCTTTATTTGGAACCACTAATCAGTGGAGAATAACCAGGAAGTTGAATAAATCTCATAGGTTGTGAGTAGATGATATCCCACTTCTATCCAGATGATTCCAGATTAGCCTGTTCGGACATATGGCATTATCTTCATGATTCTTATCAAACCAGGATGAACCACGATCTAAGAAGCTTTATTTGGAACCACTAATCAGTGGAGAATAACCAGGAAGTTGAATAAAATCTCATAGTGTTGTGAGCAAGAAGATATCCCACCTTCTATCCAGATGATTCCAGATTAGCCTGTTCGGACATATGGCCATTATCTTCATGATTCTTATCAAACCAGGATGAACCAATATCTAAGAAGCTTTATTTGGAACCACTAATCAGTGAGAATAACCAGGAAGTTGAATAAATCTCATAGGAGTTGTGAGTAAAAGATATCCCACTTTCTATCCAGATGATTAGATTAGCCTGTTCGGACATATGGCAATATCTTCATGATTCTTATCAAACCAGGATGAACCACGATCTAAGAAGCTTTATTTGGAACCACTAATCAGTGGAGAATAACCAGGAAGTTGAATAAATCTCATAGGAGTTGTGAGTAAGAAGATATCCCACTTTCTATCCAGATGATTCCAGATTAGCCTGTTCGGACATATGGCAATATCTTCATGATTCTTATCAAACCAGGATGAACCACGATCTAAGAAGCTTTATTTGGAACCACTAATCAGTGGAGAATAACCAGGAAGTTGAATAAATCTCATAAGTGTTGTGAGCAAGAAGATATCCCACTTTCTATCCAGATGATTCCAGATTAGCCTGTTCGGACATATGCCATTATCTTCATGATTCTTATCAAACCAGGATGAACCACGATCTAAGAAGCTTTATTTGGAACCACTAATCAGTGGAGAATAACCAGGAAGTTGAATAAATCTCATAGGAGTTGTGAGTAAGAAGATATCCCACTTTCTATCCAGATGATTCCAGATTAGCCTGTTCGGACATATGGCAATATCTTCATGATTCTTATCAAACCAGGATGAACCACGATCTAAGAAGCTTTATTTGGAACCACTAATCAGTGGAGAATAACCAGGAAGTTGAATAAATCTCATAGGAGTTGTGAGTAAGAAGATATCCCACTTTCTATCCAGATGATTCCAGATTAGCCTGTTCGGACATATGGCAATATCTTCATGATTCTTATCAAACCAGGATGAACCACGATCTAAGAAGCTTTATTTGGAACCACTAATCAGTGGAGAATAACCAGGAAGTTGAATAAATCTCATAGGAGTTGTGAGCAAGAAGATATCCCACCTTCTATCCAGATGATTCCAGATTAGCCTGTTCGGACATATGCCATTATCTTCATGATTCTTATCAAACCAGGATGAACCACGATCTAAGAAGCTTTATTTGGAACCACTAATCAGTGGAGAATAACCAGGAAGTTGAATAAATCTCATAGGAGTTGTGAGTAAGAAGATATCCCACTTTCTATCCAGATGATTCCAGATTAGCCTGTTCGGACATATGCCATTATCTTCATGATTCTTATCAAACCAGGATGAACCACGATCTAAGAAGCTTTATTTGGAACCACTAATCAGTGGAGAATAACCAGGAAGTTGAATAAATCTCATAGGAGTTGTGAGTAAGAAGATATCCCACTTTCTATCCAGATGATTCCAGATTAGCCTGTTCGGACATATGGCAATATCTTCATGATTCTTATCAAACCAGGATGAACCAATATCTAAGAAGCTTTATTTGGAACCACTAATCAGTGGAGAATAACCAGGAAGTTGAATAAATCTCATAGGAGTTGTGAGTAAGAAGATATCCCACTTTCTATCCAGATGATTCCAGATTAGCCTGTTCGGACATATGCCATTCTTCATGATTCTTATCAAACCAGGATGAACCACGATCTAAGAAGCTTTATTTGGAACCACTAATCAGTGGAGAATAACCAGGAAGTTGAATAAATCTCATAGGAGTTGTGAGTAAGAAGATATCCCACTTTCTATCCAGATGATTCCAGATTAGCCTGTTCGGACATATGGCAATATCTTCATGATTCTTATCAAACCAGGATGAACCACGATCTAAGAAGCTTTATTTGGAACCACTAATCAGTGGAGAATAACCAGGAAGTTGAATAAATCTCATAAGTGTTGTGAGCAAGAAGATATCCCACCTTCTATCCAGATGATTACAGATTAGCCTGTTCGGACATATGCCATTATCTTCATGATTCTTATCAAACCAGGATGAACCACGATCTAAGAAGCTTTATTTGGAACCACTAATCAGTGGAGAATAACCAGGAAGTTGAATAAATCTCATAGGAGTTGTGAGTAAGAAGATATCTGATGAGGACATTGAACCAGACCTAACCGAACCAGACATTCAAGACATGATCAGCAACCTTACCAAACCAGAGATAGAGCAAGAAGTGCCCATACCAACCGTGTTCAAGGGAGCTATCACTAGACAAAGAGCTAAGATACTTCAACATAAATTTAATGAGAGCATGATACTTGCTTCTGATCTTGGACAGGTTAAACCAGCTGATGGAGCTAACAAAGATGACACTAAGAGAGTTGCTATGAAGATGGAAGAGCCGGTTGAGAACTATCAAGCATCAAGAGAAGATCTTTGGCCATTTATCCCGGATCAAAGTCACAACCATTTGATGATCATCACCATTGAAGATCCAAATGCTTAAGCAAGACTCTTGGACAGAGTTAGCTACTAGGCAAGCTCTTTGTGTGTGCTCTTTTCCTTGATCTTGGTTTTGTCCCATGAGGTTTTCCAGGAGCAAGGTTTTTAATGAGGCCACAGCTAGCTTAACATATCACCTAAGTGCATCTCGGTCCAAGACTAAGAAGAAATCATTTCCTCTTTGTTTCCTTATTTGAACCATATTCTATTTTTAAGTTATTTCATTATTGTGTCGACAAGGAGCCTGTTCCTTAGTCTTTATATTGTTTGCAAAACTCATTGAGAAGGTACTCTTGATATTTTATAAAACTTTCTTTCAAAGAAAACCTAGAGCTCCCAAACAGAACTCGCCGCCTCCTTGCCTTGTGAGACCAGTACCTCCACGGCTTGAAGGTTCCTTTGTGTTGTATCACGAGCTTTCCATCTCTCGTGTGGTGCACTTCAATCCACCTTGTCCTTATCACTTGGTTTCTCTTGGTTGATTAGATCAAACAAAAGAACCACCTCTTGATCTAGTCGGCTCCATCTCTCTTGCTTGGATCATACAGCCTTTGTCAGCCTAGGCTTGTATCATTTCTGGTATCAGAGCTGAAGTTCCTTCAGCATCAGGTTGTATCTATCCTCTCTATTTGTTTAAATCATTTTAGTTCCATCTTATTGCATTCATCAATCAAAAAAAAAAAAGAAGAGAGAAAATCGTTTGTTCCTTTTTCATATAGTTTAACTTGCATTCTCATATTTTTGAAAACCATAGAAAGTTTGTTCTTCATTGCTGTCGAGTTTTGTGATCCTAGATCTTTATTTTCATTCAAATTTCATTAAAAAAAAGTGTTAGTATTAAGTGCATATCCGAGTTTCCTTTTCTGTTTGGATTTTCATTTAAAACTTTGCTTGCAAACCAATTCTTTTCCTTTTCCTTTTTTTCTTTTTTTGATTTCGAATTTTATAAACAAAAAAAAAAAAGAGATTTCTCATATTTCCTTTTTACTTCCATTGTCTCTTACTTAGCTCTTTTCATTGACCAGAACTAAAGTCTTAGTTTCCACCTTGCAGGTACAATGGGGGAGGCATCTGAGATGGCTACTATGATGCAAGCCTTCAATGCAATGAGAGAAGAGATGAAGGAGATGCGCCAAGACCTTGGAGATAGGCTAACCAGAGTTGAGCAGAGACCCACGGCTGAAGCTACTCAAACTGCTGAGAGGTTTCCAAACCGAAACCAGCAGTACCAAGCTCCAAACAACAGGCGTACTGGAGTACACTTCAATGATGATCCAGAGACTAGTACTCGGAATCAGCAGAATGAAGAAGATACTGGACAACAATATGGTCCTTATCCGAGGGCAAGAGTTCAACAAAATGACTATGGAGAAGAGGCAGAAGAGGAAGAGGATTACTTGCCTCCACTAAGAGCTCCACGGAGGCCCATCCGCAACCAAGGCTATGAGGAAGATGACTATGCACCTAAACAGAGAGGACATCGCCAACAACACCACAACCAAGGACCGGATCTTCTAAAGATGACACCACCACAGTATGCGGGAAAGGTTGACCCTGAGGCTTACCTTGATTGGGAAAAGAGGATGGATCACATCTTTGCTTACTACAACCATCCTGGCCCCAAGAGAGTTGCTTTGGCAGTAGCTCAGCTCACGGATAATGCCTTATCCTGGTGGGATAGATTGTGCACTGACCGTAGGAGAGGGCACTTGAGGCGACTAGACTCCTGGTTAGACATGAAAGATGCTATGAGGCTGAGGTTTGTGCCTCAACACTATCACAGAGACTTGCACAAGAAGTTCAGAACACTTAAGCAAGGGAGCAAGTCAGTTGAGGATTACTATGAGGAGTTTGAGAAGCTAAGAAACCGCCTTGATCTTAATGAAGATGAAGAAACCATCATGGCTCAATTCATAGATGGGTTGCAAGATCGGGTGAGCAGCAAGGTTGAACGACAACCTTATGGGGATCTCAAAGACCTATTCCACTTAGCAGTACAAGCTGAGCAACATATCAAGAAGAAGAGCACCAGAGGCAGGTCTCAATCAAACTGGAACTCCAACAACAACAGCAACTACAACAAACCAGTAGACAAGGGGAAAGGGGTTGAGGGAGATACTCGTTCCAAGTCTCAATCTGTGGATACCAGCAAAGACACCAGGACGGATCCAACCAAGACTACTACTCCTCAACGTGCCAGAGACATCACTTGTTTCAAATGTAAGGGCCGAGGACATATGGCTAGAGAATGTCCAAACCAGAGAGTGATGATGCTCACTGATGATGGATATGAATCACATGATGAGGATGCACCTGAGTTACAAGCGGACTATGGAGAATTGCAATACCCAGACGTGGGAGAGAGCTTAATGATAAGGCGTGTGCTTAGTGTTCTAGTAGAACCAGCTGAGACTATCCAAAGAGAAAACATCTTCCATAGCAGATGCACTATTAAAGGCAAGGTATGTAACCTCATCATTGATGGTGGGTCTTGTACTAATGCCGCGAGTGCTTACATGGTTGATAAGCTTGGCTTAGTCAAGGTCCAGCATCCGCATCCATATAGGCTAAGATGGTTAGATGATAAGGTTGAGCTGCAGATTAAAGAGCAAGTTACTATCCCTTTTAGCATTGGTAAGTATCAAGATGAAGTAGTTTGTGATGTAGTGCCTATGCAAGCTGGGCATGTTTTGTTAGGTCGACCTTGGCAATGGGATAGAGAGACTAGGCATGATGGTAGATCAAACATGTATACATTCATGCATAACAAGCGTAAGATTAGTCTAGCTCCTCTCACTCCTGCTCAAGTTCATGAATTGCATTTGCAAATGGTTAAGGAGAAGGAAAAATCTGTTAAGTCAAATTTCCTAATCCAGCCTAGCCATATAAGAAAGGCAACTTCTACCAAACACACAATGCTACTAATGATCTTTAAGGAGCTTTTGAGTGCAGGTTCAGGTGAAGTGGAGTATCCACCAAAGATTACTAAGCTTCTTGACAAGTTCAAAGACTTGTTTCCAGAAGAAATTCCACACGGCTTACCACCACTAAGGGGCATTGAACATCAGATAGATTTCATACCAGGAGCTGCTTTGCCAAACAAACCAGCTTATAGAGTAAACCCCGAGGAGGCCAAGGAGTTGGAAAGACAAGTTCAGGACCTATTGGACAAGGGGTACGTGAGGGAGAGCCTAAGTCCTTGTGCGGTTCCTGTCTTACTAGTACCAAAGAAGGATGGGACTTGGAGGATGTGTGATACAAGCCTAGGCTGACAAAGGCTGTATGACCCAAGTAAGAGAGGGGGAGCCGATCTAGATCAAGAGGTGGTTCTTTTGTTTGATCTAATCAACCAAGAGAAACCGTGAGAGATGGAGCCAGGGGGATGAAGTGCACCACACGAGAGATGGAGAGCTCGTGATACAACACAAGGAACCTACAAGCCGTGGAGGTGCTGGTCTCACAAGGCAATGGAGGCGGCGAGTTCTTGAGAGAGAACTAGGTTTTCTTTGAAAGAAAGTTTATAAAATATCAAGTGTACCAAGAAAAGGGTTTTGCAAAACACATAAATAGACTAAGGAACATGCTCCTTTGCGTCTCACATAAAGATATTAAGCTATAGTTCAAATAAGGAAATAAAGAAGAGTGGAGTCTTCTTTGATCTTGGACCGAGATGCATATAGGTGATGTGATAAACTAGTTGTGGCCTCGTTAAAAACCTTCCTCCGGAAAACCTCATGGGATAAAACCAAGAGCAAGGAAAAGAGCACACACAAAGAGCTTGCCTAGTTGCTAGCCCCGTCCAAGAGTCTTCTTAAACATTTGGATCTTCTATGGTAATGATCATCAAATGGTTGTGGCTTTGATCAGGGATGAATGGCCAAAGATCTTCTCTTGATGCTTGAGAACTCCCATTTGGTTCCTCTATCTTCACGGCATCTCTCTTGATCACATCTTTGATATCTTCCTCAGCTTGTTTAACCTGTCCAAGATCAGAAGCAAGTATCATGCTCTCATTAAATTTATGTTGAAGTATCTTAGCTCTTTGTCTAGTGATAGCTCCCTTAAACACGGTTGGTATGGGCACTTCTTGCTCAGTCTCTGGTTTGGTAATGTTGCTGATCATGTCTTGGATGTCTGGTTCAGTAAGGTCAGGTTCAATGTCCTCATCATTCCCTCCCTCTTCAAAAGGTTTTGACCTCAAAACTGGTTCATCTGCAAAACAAGGAGACAAATCAGTAACATTGAAAGTGGATGATACATTTAACTCACCTGGCAGGTCAAGACGGTAGGCATTGTTGTTGATCCTCTCGAGAACTTGAAAGGGGCCAGTGCCTCTTGGCTTCAGCTTAGAACTCCTCTGGTTAGGAAACCTCTCTTGCCTCATGTGTAACCAAACCCACTCTCCTGGTTCAAATATAACCTCTTTGCGACCCTTGTTAGCTTGTTTAGCATACTGGTCAGTCCGCTTCTCTAGGTTCTCCTGGACTTTGTGGTGTAGTTCCTTGACATAAGCAGCCTTGGCTTCACCCGTGAGGCTAATAACTTCAGCTGGGGGTAAAGGAGTAAGATCGAGAGGTGTCTTTGGATTGAACCCATAAGCAGCTTCAAATGGTGACATCTTTGTAGCTGAGTGCTGAGCCCGGTTGTATGCAAACTCTATGAAGGGAATACAATCAACCCAATTCTTCATGTTCTTCCCAATGGTGGCTCTAAGCAGTGTGGAGAGAGTTCTGTTAACAACTTCTGTTTGCCCATCAGTTTGCGGATGGCAAGTAGTTGAATAGAGTAACTTGGTTCCAAGCTTTTTCCATAGTGTCCTCCAGAAGTGGCTGAGGAACTTGGTGTCTCTATCTGATACAATGGTTCTAGGAACCCCATGTAAGCGAACCACTTCTCTGAAGAACAAGTCAGCTGTCTTGGATGCATCATTCACCTTGGCACAAGGTATGAAGTGTGCCATCTTGGAGAACCTATCCACCACAACAAAGATTGAATCTTTGTGTTGAATCATGGGTAATCCTAGTACAAAATCCATGGATATGTCCACCCAAGGGGCGGTGGGAATGGGCAGTGGCATGTAAAGACCATGGGGTTGTACTCTTGACTTAGCTTTCTTGCATACCACACATCTTGCACAATGAGCCTCCACTGTCTTCTTTAGGTGCGGCCAATAGAAATGCTCTCTGACCACAGCAAGTGTCTTGTCTACTCCGAAATGTCCCATGAGACCCCCTCCGTGAGCTTCTCTAGTGATCAAATCTCTCAAAGAACACTGAGGGATACATAGTCTCTTGCCCTTAAATAAGAATCCCTCATGTAAGTAGAACTTCCCGTGAGGTCCTTTAGTACAGCTGGTGTAAGTGTCAGCAAGATCCGGATCCTCCCCATATAGTTCCTTGATGAACTCAAATCCTAGCACCTTAGCCTCCATGGTGGCAATCAAGGCATGTCTCCTGGAGAGTGCATCAGCTACAATGTTATCTTTACCCTTCTTGTACTTGATGATGTATGGAAAGGTTTCTATAAACTCCAGCCACCTAGCATGTCTTCTCTTGAGATTGGTTTGCCCTCTTAGATGTTTAAGGGTCTCATGATCAGTGTGCACCACAAATTCCTTGGACAAGAGATAGTGCTGCCATGTCTCCAAAGCTCTCACCAAGGCATATAGCTCCTTGTCATAGGTAGGGTAGTTAAGAGCAGCTCCACTGAGTTTCTCACTGAAGAAAGCCACTGGTTTGCCTCCTTGAAGTAGTACTGCTCCAATCCCAATGCCTGAAGCATCACACTCTACTTCAAATGTCTTATTGAAGTCTGGTAAAGCCAGCACTGGTGCATGAGTGAGCCGGTATTTGAGGGCTTGAAAAGCTTCTTCTTGAGCTTTCTCCCACATGAATCCAACACTCTTCTTGACAATGGCAGTGAGAGGTGCGGCTATGCTACTGAAATCCTGAACAAACCGCCTGTAGAAACTGGCTAGCCCATGAAAGCTTCTGACTTGACTGATGCTTGTGGGTACTGGCCATTCTTGGATTGCTCTAACCTTCTCCTCATCAACCTGTAATCCCTGTGAACTCACAACAAAACCTAGGAAGACAAGTTTATCAGTGCAGAATGTGCACTTCTTGAGGTTTGCATAGAGTCCTTCTTTACGAAGTGTTTCTAATACTTGCTCAAGATGTGACACATGATCAAGTAAATTTGTACTGTAAATTAAAATATCATCAAAGTATACCACAACAAACTTACTGATGTAGGGTCTAAGGATGTGATTCATGAGTCTCATGAAAGTACTAGGAGCATTGGTGAGTCCAAATGGCATCACCAGCCACTCATAGAGACCTTGCTTTGTTTTAAAAGCTGTCTTCCACTCATCACCTTCCTTCATCCTTACCTGATGGTACCCACTCTTAAGATCAATCTTGGAGAAGATGGTGGCTCCACTTAGCTCATCTAGCATGTCATCAAGCCGGGGAATGGGGTGTCTATACTTGATGGTGATGTTGTTGATTGCACGGCAGTCTACACACATCCTCCAAGTCCCATCCTTCTTTGGTACTAGTAAGACAGGAACCGCACAAGGACTTAGGCTCTCCCTCACGTACCCCTTGTCCAATAGGTCCTGAACTTGTCTCTCCAACTCCTTGGCCTCCTCGGGGTTGACTCTATAAGCTGGTTTGTTTGGCAAAACAGCTCCTGGTATGAAATCTATTTGATGTTCAATGCCCCTTAGTGGTGGTAAGCCGTGGGGAATCTCTTCTGGAAACAAATCTTTGAACTTGTCAAGAAGCTTAGTAACCTCTGGTGGGTACTCCACTTCACCTGAACCTGCACTCAAAAGCTCCTTAAAGATCATTAGTAGCATTGTGTGTTTAGTAGCAGTTGCCTTTCTGATATGGCTAGGCTGGATTAGGAAATTTGATTTAACAGATTTTTCCTTCTCCTTAACCATTTGCAAATGCAGTTCATGAACCTGAGCAGGAGTGAGAGGAGCTAGACTAATCTTACGCTTGTTATGCATGAATGTATACATGTTTGATCTACCATCATGCCTAGTCTCTCTATCCCATTGCCAAGGTCGACCTAACAAAACATGTCCTGCTTGCATAGGCACTACATCACAAACTACCTCATCTTGATACTTACCAATGCTAAAAGGGATAGTAACTTGCTCTTTAATCTGCAGCTCAACCTTATCATCTAACCATCTTAGCCTATATGGATGCGGATGAGGGACCTTGACTAAGCCAAGCTTATCAACCATGTAAGCACTCGCGGCATTAGTACAAGACCCACCATCAATGATGAGGTTACATACCTTGCCTTTAATAGTGCATCTGCTATGGAAGATGTTTTCTCTTTGGATAGTCTCAGCTGGTTCCAGCATGACACTAAGCACACGCCTGATCATCAAGCTCTCTCCCACGTCTGGATATTGCATCTCTCCATAGTCGGCTTGCAACTCAGGTGCATCCTCATCATGTGATTCATACCCATCTTCAGTGAGCATCATCACTCTCTGGTTCGGACACTCTCTAGCCATATGTCCTCGGCCCCTACACTTGAAACAAGTGATATCTCTAGCACGTTGAGGAGTGGTAGTCTTAGATGGCTCTGCCCTGGTGTCTTTGTTGCTATCAGTTGCTTGAGACTTTGAGCGAGTGTCTCCCTCAACCCCTTTGCCCTTGTCTACTGGTTTGTTGTAGTTGCTGTTGTTGTTGGAGTTCCAGTTGGATTGGGATCTACCCTTGGTGCCCTTCTTCTTGATGTGTTGCTCAGCTTGCACGGCTATGTGGAATAGGTCTTTGAGATCTCCATAAGCTTGTCTCTCAACCTTGCCACTCACTCTATCTTGCAACCCATCTAGGAACTGAGCCATGATCGTCTCCTCATCCTCATTGAGATCAAGGCGGTTTCTTAACTTCTCAAACTCCTCATAGTACTCCTCAACTGACTTGCTTCCTTGCTTAAGTGTTCTGAACTTCTTGTGCAAGTCTCGGTGATAATGTTGTGGCACAAACCTCAGCCTCATAGCATCTTTCATGTCTACCCAGGCGTCTAGTTGCCTCAAGTGCCCTCTCCTACGGTCCGAGCACAATCTATCCCACCAGGATAAGGCATTGTCCGTGAGCTGAGCTACTGCCAAAGCAACTCTCTTGGGACCAGGATGGTTGTAGTAAGAGAAGATGTGATCCATCCTCTTTTCCCAATCAAGGTAAGCTTCAGGGTCAACCTTTCCAGCATACTGTGGTGGTGTCATCTTTAAAAGATCCGGTCCTTGGTGGTGGTGCTGCTGGCGAGGCCCTCTCTGTTGAGGTGCATAGTCATCCTCATCATATCTTGGATTACGGATGGGTCTCCGTTGCGCTCTAGGTGGAGGAAAGTAATCCTCTTCCTCCTCTGCCTCTTCTTCATAATCTTCTTGCTGAACTCTTGCTCTAGGATAGGGATTACGTTGCTGACCAGTATCTCCCTCATTTTGTTGGTTTCTAGTACTAGCCTCTGGAACATCATTGAAGAGCACTCCAGGACGCCGGTTGTTTGGAAACCTCTCATTAGCTTGGGTAGCTTGAGCCAGGGGTCTCTGCTCAACTCGGGTGAGTCTATCTCCAAGGTCTTGCCGCAACTCCCTCATCTCATCCCTCATTGCATTGAGAGCTAGCATCATGGTAGCCAGCTCGGATGGTTCTCCCATTGTGCCTGCCAAAGAGAAGAACAAACTTAGAGAATCTCGAAATTTAAAACTAATGGAAAGATAATAAGTTGAAAAGGGAAAAACCGATCAAGCTATTATGGCAAAGTCTAACAAAAAAGGAAACTTGGAAGTATGCAGCTTGAAGAACACGGCTATGGATGCAATCTCTTTTTTTTTTTTTTTTTGAAGTTTACGAGATGATCTATCTAGCAATGGATTCAGAATGATGCAACGATGCAAAACAAGTTATGAAAATGCAAAACACTAGATGAGATGAAACAAACGAGTTCTTTATATTTTTTTTTTGAAACGAATGGATGAATCAAAATAAACTAAATCGAGATGAACAAGTAACAGGATAGATACAACCTGATGCTGAAGGAACTTCAGCTCTGATACCAGAAATGATACAAGCCTAGGCTGACAAAGGCTGTATGACCCAAGTAAGAGAGGGGAGCCGATCTAGATCAAGAGGTGGTTCTTTTGTTTGATCTAATCAACCAAGAGAAACCGTGAGAGATGGAGCCAGGGGGATGAAGTGCACCACACGAGAGATGGAGAGCTCGTGATACAACACAAGGAACCTACAAGCCGTGGAGGTGCTGGTCTCACAAGGCAATGGAGGCGGCGAGTTCTTGAGAGAGAACTAGGTTTCTTTGAAAGAAAGTTTATAAAATATCAAGTGTACCAAGAAAAGGGTTTTGCAAAACACATAAATAGACTAAGGAACATGCTCCTTTGCGTCTCACATAAAGATATTAAGCTATAGTTCAAATAAGGAAATAAAGAAGAGTGGAGTCTTCTTTGATCTTGGACCGAGATGCATATAGGTGATGTGATAAACTAGTTGTGGCCTCGTTAAAAACCTTCCTCCGGAAAACCTCATGGGATAAAACCAAGAGCAAGGAAAAGAGCACACACAAAGAGCTTGCCTAGTTGCTAGCCCCGTCCAAGAGTCTTCTTAAACATTTGGATCTTCTATGGTAATGATCATCAAATGGTTGTGGCTTTGATCAGGGATGAATGGCCAAAGATCTTCTCTTGATGCTTGAGAACTCCCATTTGGTTCCTCTATCTTCACGGCATCTCTCTTGATCACATCTTTGATATCTTCCTCAGCTTGTTTAACCTGTCCAAGATCAGAAGCAAGTATCATGCTCTCATTAAATTTATGTTGAAGTATCTTAGCTCTTTGTCTAGTGATAGCTCCCTTAAACACGGTTGGTATGGGCACTTCTTGCTCAGTCTCTGGTTTGGTAATGTTGCTGATCATGTCTTGGATGTCTGGTTCAGTAAGGTCAGGTTCAATGTCCTCATCAATGTGTGTAGACTGCCGTGCAATCAACAACATCACCATCAAGTACAGACACCCCATTCCCCGGCTTGATGACATGCTAGATGAGCTAAGTGGAGCCACCATCTTCTCCAAGATTGATCTTAAGAGTGGGTACCATCAGGTAAGAATGAAAGAAGGTGATGAGTGGAAGACAGCTTTTAAAACAAAGCAAGGTCTCTATGAATGGCTAGTGATGCCATTTGGACTCACTAATGCTCCTAGCACCTTCATGCGCCTCATGAACCATATCCTTAGACCATACATCAAAACACTTCGTAAAGAAGGACTCTATGCAAACCTCAAGAAGTGCACATTCTGCACTGATAAACTTGTCTTCCTAGGGTTTGTTGTGAGTTCACAGGGATTACAGGTTGATGAAGAGAAGGTTAAAGCAATCCAAGACTGGCCAGAACCAACAAGCATCAGTCAAGTCAGAAGTTTTCATGGACTAGCCAGTTTCTACAGGCGGTTTGTTAAGGATTTCAGTAGCATAGCAGCACCTCTCACTGCCATTGTTAAGAAGAGTGTTGGATTCATGTGGGAGAAAGCTCAAGAAGAGGCTTTTCAGGCTCTGAAGTACCGGTTAACACATGCACCTGTGCTAGTCCTACCAGACTTCAATAAAACTTTTGAAGTGGAGTGTGATGCATCAGGCATAGGGATTGGGGCAGTACTACTTCAGGGAGGCAAACCAGTGGCCTTTTTCAGTGAGAAGCTCAGTGGAGCTGCTCTTAACTACCCTACATATGACAAAGAATTATATGCCTTGGTGAGAGCCTTGGAGACATGGCAGCATTACCTACTGTCTAAGGAGTTTGTAGTACACACTGATCATGAGACCCTTAAGCATTTGAGAGGTCAAACCAACCTTAAACGGAGGCATGCTCGTTGGCTGGAGTTCATAGAGACCTTCCCATATATCATCAAGTACAAGAAGGGCAAAGACAACATTGTAGCTGATGCACTCTCCAGGAGACACGCCTTGATTGCCACAATGGAAGCTAAGGTACTGGGGTTTGAGCTCATCAAGGATTTATATGGAGAAGACCCGGATCTTGCTGATACCTACACCAGCTGCACTAAAGGACCTCACGGGAAGTTCTACTTACATGACGGATTCTTATTCAAGAGCAAAAGACTATGTATCCCTCAGTGTTCTTTGAGAGACCTGATCACTAGAGAAGCTCATGGACGGGGACTCATGGGACACTTTGGAGTAGACAAAACACTTGCTGTGGTCAGAGAACACTTCTATTGGCCGCATCTCAAGAAGACAGTAGAAGCTCATTGTGCAAGATGCGTGACTTGCAAGAAAGCTAAGTCAAGAGTACAACCCCATGGTCTTTACATGCCACTGCCTATTCCCACAGCTCCTTGGGTTGATATCTCCATGGATTTTGTACTAGGTCTACCAAAGATTCAACATAAGGACTCCATCTTTGTTGTGGTGGACAGGTTCTCCAAGATGGCACACTTCATACCTTGTGCCAAGGTGAATGATGCATCCAAAACAGCTGATCTATTCTTCAAAGAAGTGGTGCGCTTACATGGTGTACCAAGGACCATTGTATCTGACAGGGACACCAAGTTCCTCAGCCACTTTTGGAGAACACTATGGAAGAAGCTAGGAACCAAGCTGCTGTTCTCTACTACTTGTCATCCCCAAACGGATGGGCAGACTGAAGTTGTCAATAGAACCCTCTCTACTCTGCTGAGAGCCACCATTGGAAAGAACATGAAGAATTGGGTAGACTGCATTCCATTTATAGAGTTTGCTTACAACCGGGCTCAGCACTCAGCTACCAAGATGTCACCATTTGAAGCGGCTTATGGATTCAATCCGAAAACCCCTTTAGATCTCACACCTTTACCTCCAGCTGAAGTGATCAGTCTCACCGGGGAAGCCAAAGCTGCTTATGTCAGGGAGCTACACCAAAGGGTTCAAGAGAATCTAGAGAAGAGGACCGAACGGTACACTAAGCAAGCCAACAAGGGGCGCAAAGAAATTATATTTGAACCCGGAGAGTGGGTTTGGTTACACATGAGGCAAGAGAGGTTTCCTAACCAGAGAAGTTCAAAACTGAAGCCAAGAGGCACTGGTCCTTTTCAAGTCCTTGAGAGAATCAACAACAACGCCTACCGTCTTGATCTTCCAGGTGAGTTAAATGTATCATCTACTTTCAATGTTACTGATTTGTCTCCTTGTTTTACAGATGAACCAGTTTTGAGGTCAAAACCTTTTGAAGAGGGAGGGAATGATGAGGACATTGAACCAGACCTAACCGAACCAGACATTCAAGACATGATCAGCAACATTACCAAACCAGAGATAGAGCAAGAAGTGCCCATACCAACCGTGTTCAAGGGAGCTATCACTAGACAAAGAGCTAAGATACTTCAACATAAATTTAATGAGAGCATGATACTTGCTTCTGATCTTGGACAGGTTAAACCAGCTGATGGAGCTAACAAAGATGACACTAAGAGAGTTGCTATGAAGATGGAAGAGCCGGTTGAGAACTATCAAGCATCAAGAGAAGATCTTTGGCCATTTATCCCGGATCAAAGTCACAACCATTTGATGATCATCACCATTGAAGATCCAAATGCTTAAGCAAGACTCTTGGACAGAGTTAGCTACTAGGCAAGCTCTTTGTGTGTTCTCTTTTCCTTGATCTTGGTTTTGTCCCATGAGGTTTTCCAGGAGCAAGGTTTTTAATGAGGCCACAGCTAGCTTAACATATCACCTAAGTGCATCTCGGTCCAAGACTAAGAAGAAATCATTTCCTCTTTGTTTCCTTATTTGAACCATATTCTATTTTTAAGTTATTTCATTATTGTGTCGACAAGGAGCCTGTTCCTTAGTCTTTATATTGTTTGCAAAACTCATTGAGAAGGTACACTTGATATTTTATAAAACTTTCTTTCAAAGAAAACCTAGAGCTCCCAAACAGAACTCGCCGCCTCCTTGCCTTGTGAGACCAGTACCTCCACGGCTTGAAGGTTCCTTTGTGTTGTATCACGAGCTATCCATCTCTCGTGTGGTGCACTTCAATCCACCTTGTCCTTATCAGACGGTTTCTCTTGGTTGATTAGATCAAACAAAAGAACCACCTCTTGATCTAGTCGGCTCCATCTCTCTTGCTTGGATCATACAGCCTTTGTCAGCCTAGGCTTGTATCAATATCCCACTTTCTATCCAGATGATTCCAGATTAGCATGTTCGGACATATGGCAATATCTTCATGATTCTTATCAAACCAGGATGAACCACGATCTAAGAAGCTTTATTTGGAACCACTAATCAGTGGAGAATAACCAGGAAGTTGAATAAATCTCATAGGAGTTGTGAGTAAGAAGATATCCCACTTTCTATCCAGATGATTCCAGATTAGCCTGTTCGGACATATGGCCAATATCTTCATGATTCTTATCAAACCAGGATGAACCACGATCTAAGAAGCTTTATTTGGAACCACTAATCAGTGGAGAATAACCAGGAAGTTGAATAAATCTCATAGGAGTTGTGAGTAAGAAGATATCCCACTTTCTATCCAGATGATTCCAGATTAGCCTGTTCGGACATATGGCAATATCTTCATGATTCTTATCAAACCAGGATGAACCACGATCTAAGAAGCTTTATTTGGAACCACTAATCAGTGGAGAATAACCAGGAAGTTGAATAAATCTCATAGGAGTTGTGAGTAAGAAGATATCCCACTTTCTATCCAGATGATTCCAGATTAGCCTGTTCGGACATATGCCATTATCTTCATGATTCTTATCAAACCAGGATGAACCACGATCTAAGAAGCTTTATTTGGAACCACTAATCAGTGGAGAATAACCAGGAAGTTGAATAAATCTCATAGGAGTTGTGAGTAAGAAGATATCCCACTTTCTATCCAGATGATTCCAGATTAGCCTGTTCGGACATATGGCAATATCTTCATGATTCTTATCAAACCAGGATGAACCACGATCTAAGAAGCTTTATTTGGAACCACTAATCAGTGGAGAATAACCAGGAAGTTGAATAAATCTCATAAGTGTTGTGAGTAAGAAGATATCCCACTTTCTATCCAGATGATTCCAGATTAGCCTGTTCGGACATATGCCATTATCTTCATGATTCTTATCAAACCAGGATGAACCACGATCTAAGAAGCTTTATTTGGAACCACTAATCAGTGGAGAATAACCAGGAAGTTGAATAAATCTCATAGGAGTTGTGAGTAAGAAGATATCCCACTTTCTATCCAGATGATTCCAGATTAGCCTGTTCGGACATATGCCAATATCTTCATGATTCTTATCAAACCAGGATGAACCACGATCTAAGAAGCTTTATTTGGAACCACTAATCAGTGGAGAATAACCAGGAAGTTGAATAAATCTCATAGGAGTTGTGAGTAAGAAGATATCCCACTTTCTATCCAGATGATTCCAGATTAGCCTGTTCGGACATATGGCAATATCTTCATGATTCTTATCAAACCAGGATGAACCACGATCTAAGAAGCTTTATTTGGAACCACTAATCAGTGGAGAATAACCAGGAAGTTGAATAAATCTCATAGGAGTTGTGAGTAAGAAGATATCCCACTTTCTATCCAGATGATTCCAGATTAGCCTGTTCGGACATATGCCATTATCTTCATGATTCTTATCAAACCAGGATGAACCACGATCTAAGAAGCTTTATTTGGAACCACTAATCAGTGGAGAATAACCAGGAAGTTGAATAAATCTCATAGGAGTTGTGAGTAAGAAGATATCCCACTTTCTATCCAGATGATTCCAGATTAGCCTGTTCGGACATATGGCAATATCTTCATGATTCTTATCAAACCAGGATGAACCACGATCTAAGAAGCTTTATTTGGAACCACTAATCAGTGGAGAATAACCAGGAAGTTGAATAAATCTCATAGGAGTTGTGAGTAAGAAGATATCCCACTTTCTATCCAGATGATTCCAGATTAGCCTGTTCGGACATATGGCAATATCTTCATGATTCTTATCAAACCAGGATGAACCACGATCTAAGAAGCTTTATTTGGAACCACTAATCAGTGGAGAATAACCAGGAAGTTGAATAAATCTCATAGGAGTTGTGAGTAAGAAGATATCCCACTTTCTATCCAGATGATTCCAGATTAGCCTGTTCGGACATATGGCAATATCTTCATGATTCTTATCAAACCAGGATGAACCACGATCTAAGAAGCTTTATTTGGAACCACTAATCAGTGGAGAATAACCAGGAAGTTGAATAAATCTCATAGGAGTTGTGAGTAAGAAGATATCCCACTTTCTATCCAGATGATTCCAGATTAGCCTGTTCGGACATATGCCATTATCTTCATGATTCTTATCAAACCAGGATGAACCACGATCTAAGAAGCTTTATTTGGAACCACTAATCAGTGGAGAATAACCAGGAAGTTGAATAAATCTCATAGGAGTTGTGAGTAAGAAGATATCCCACTTTCTATCCAGATGATTCCAGATTAGCCTGTTCGGACATATGCCATTATCTTCATGATTCTTATCAAACCAGGATGAACCACGATCTAAGAAGCTTTATTTGGAACCACTAATCAGTGGAGAATAACCAGGAAGTTGAATAAATCTCATAGGAGTTGTGAGTAAGAAGATATCCCACTTTCTATCCAGATGATTCCAGATTAGCCTGTTCGGACATATGGCAATATCTTCATGATTCTTATCAAACCAGGATGAACCAATATATAAGAAGCTTGATTGGGAACCACTAATCAGTGGAGAATAACCAGGAAGTTGAATAAATCTCATAGGAGTTGTGAGTAAGAAGATATCCCACTTTCTATCCAGATGATTCCAGATTAGCCTGTTCGGACATATGCCATTATCTTCATGATTCTTATCAAACCAGGATGAACCACGATCTAAGAAGCTTTATTTGGAACCACTAATCAGTGGAGAATAACCAGGAAGTTGAATAAATCTCATAGGAGTTGTGAGTAAGAAGATATCCCACTTTCTATCCAGATGATTCCAGATTAGCCTGTTCGGACATATGGCAATATCTTCATGATTCTTATCAAACCAGGATGAACCACGATCTAAGAAGCTTTATTTGGAACCACTAATCAGTGGAGAATAACCAGGAAGTTGAATAAATCTCATAGGAGTTGTGAGTAAGAAGATATCCCACTTTCTATCCAGATGATTCCAGATTAGCCTGTTCGGACATATGCCATTATCTTCATGATTCTTATCAAACCAGGATGAACCACGATCTAAGAAGCTTTATTTGGAACCACTAATCAGTGGAGAATAACCAGGAAGTTGAATAAATCTCATAAGTGTTGTGAGCAAGAAGATATCCCACCTTCTATCCAGATGATTCCAGATTAGCCTGTTCGGACATATGCCATTATCTTCATGATTCTTATCAAACCAGGATGAACCACGATCTAAGAAGCTTTATTTGGAACCACTAATCAGTGGAGAATAACCAGGAAGTTGAATAAATCTCATAGGAGTTGTGAGTAAGAAGATATCCCACTTTCTATCCAGATGATTCCAGATTAGCCTGTTCGGACATATGGCAATATCTTCATGATTCTTATCAAACCAGGATGAACCAATATCTAAGAAGCTTTATTGGGAACCACTAATCAGTGGAGAATAACCAGGAAGTTGAATAAATCTCATAGGAGTTGTGAGTAAGAAGATATCCCACTTTCTATCCAGATGATTCCAGATTAGCCTGTTCGGACATATGCCATTATCTTCATGATTCTTATCAAACCAGGATGAACCACGATCTAAGAAGCTTTATTTGGAACCACTAATCAGTGGAGAATAACCAGGAAGTTGAATAAATCTCATAGGAGTTGTGAGTAAGAAGATATCCCACTTTCTATCCAGATGATTCCAGATTAGCCTGTTCGGACATATGGCAATATCTTCATGATTCTTATCAAACCAGGATGAACCACGATCTAAGAAGCTTTATTTGGAACCACTAATCAGTGGAGAATAACCAGGAAGTTGAATAAATCTCATAAGTGTTGTGAGCAAGAAGATATCCCACCTTCTATCCAGATGATTCCAGATTAGCCTGTTCGGACATATGCCATTATCTTCATGATTCTTATCAAACCAGGATGAACCACGATCTAAGAAGCTTTATTTGGAACCACTAATCAGTGGAGAATAACCAGGAAGTTGAATAAATCTCATAGGAGTTGTGAGTAAGAAGATATCCCACTTTCTATCCAGATGATTCCAGATTAGCCTGTTCGGACATATGGCAATATCTTCATGATTCTTATCAAACCAGGATGAACCAATATATAAGAAGCTTGATTGGGAACCACTAATCAGTGGAGAATAACCAGGAAGTTGAATAAATCTCATAGGAGTTGTGAGTAAGAAGATATCCCACTTTCTATCCAGATGATTCCAGATTAGCCTGTTCGAACATATGCCATTATCTTCATGATTCTTATCAAACCAGGATGAACCACGATCTAAGAAGCTTTATTTGGAACCACTAATCAGTGGAGAATAACCAGGAAGTTGAAATAAATCTCATAGGAGTTGTGAGGAAGAAGATATCCCACTTTCTATATAGATGATTCCAGATTAGCCACTAATCAGTGGAGAATAACCAGGAAGTTGAATAAATCTCATAAGTGTTGTGAGCAACAATGATAATTTGTATGAATTAGTAAGAGAAGTAGTGAGAATTAAAGGGAATGTTATGAGGATTGATGAACTCGCGAGAGAGAGTGAGAGAGAGAGAGAGTAAGTATCAAAGAGTAAAGAGGAATGTATATTTCCTTACTTGATATGTTTCTAGTACATGAGTATTTAAAGAGTGACAAAGGAGACATAGATCAGTCGACAATAATAAACAAAGATATCCTAGATATAATATAAACTAGACTACTCTTGGACTGGTATGCACAGGCTTGGTCAGGTGGAGAGCGACAGGTCCTAACGGGTGGGAGAGATCTTGAATCATTAACCAACCCGTGACTTTGCTTCTCAACGTCTCTCTTCTTCCTATTGTCGATCAGAGATATTCTTCTTGCCATCTCTTGACTTTAAGTCACCTTCTTTCCAAGTCTTGCTCTCCAAGGTAGGTTAGGTTGTACGGACAGACTTGCCTTCCAAGGTAAGTGGATTCTTTGCTTATTCTAACCATGCTGATCTCTCTTACTCCTTTACGCCATTCTTGTTCTTACCATCATGACTAATACTCTTTATTTCTTCATGTCAACACTCCCCCTCAAGCTTGACCATAAGGAACAAGTCAAGCTTGGAAGTCATGAAGCAATCCCTCATTAAAACCTTGCAAGGAAAACCCATTGGGACAAAACCTTGCAAGGAAAAAGAGTAGATCACTTCATGAAGGAGAGATCACTGATATGAGAGGTCTATGAGTCCAAGCTTTGGATGGATGAACTCACAAACCTTGCTGCTGGCTGCCTTGGTGAAGATGTCAGCTAGTTGATCCTCACTCCTTGTGTAACATGGAAGGATCACTCGCTGCTCTACTGCTTGTCTCACCTTGTGACAATCCACTTCTATATGCTTGGTTCTTTCATGGAAGACTGAGTTGGAGGCAATGTGTATTGCTGCCTGATTGTCACAATGCATGATCATTGGCGTGTTGATCTCAATACCCAAATCCTTTAGCAGTCCTTTGATCCATATGAGCTCACTTGTAAGTCTCCTCATTGATCTATACTCTGCCTCAGCACTTGAGCAGGACACCACCTTTTGCTTCTTGCTTTTCCATGTAACCAAGTTCCCTCCAATGAAGGTACAGTAGCCTGTGGTTGATCTTCTATCAACCCTATCTCCAGCCCAATCCGCATCACAGTAACCCACAACCTCAGTGCTCTTGTTACATGCCATCCAAACTCCCTGTCTTGGTGCTTCCCTTAGATACCTTAGGATTCTTTCCACCATGTTCCAGTGATGCACCTTAGGAGCTCCCATGTGTTGGCTCACTTGGTTTACTGCAAAACATAGGTCTGGTCTGGTGATTGTCAGGTAGATGAGCTTCCCAACCATTCTTCTATACTTCTTGACATCTTGAAATGGAGTAGCTTCATACTCCCCCTCTCGCAGTACCTTGTAGTCTTCTTCTAATGGTGTTTTAGCTTTCCTACTTCCAAGGTTTCCTGCCTCATTTAAAATGTCAAGTGTGTACTTCCTTTGAGATAAGAAAAGCCCCTCTTTAGATCGGCATATTTCAATCCCAAGGAAGTACTTTAACTCTCCCAAATCCTTAATATCAAAGGCAGTTTTAAGAAAAGATTTAGTTGAGATGATACCTTCCTTGTTGCTACCAGTGATGATTATATCATCAACATATACCAGTATGACTATGATACCTTCCTTGCTGGTGAGTGTGAAGAGAGAATGATCTGCTTGAGACTTCACAAAGCCTCTTCCATTCAGTGTTGTGCTTAGCTTGTGGTACCATGCTCTTGGGGATTGTTTCAATCCGTAGATGGCCTTCCTTAGCCTAAGCACATTCCCTGGTTTCACCATCTTTTCAAGGCCAGGAGGAGGTCTCATATACACTTCATCTTCTAGTTCTCCTTGAAGAAAGGCATTCTTCACATCCATTTGCCACAAGTCCCACTCTAAGTTGACTGCAAGTGATAGAAGGATCCTTATGGTATGTAATTTTGCTACTGGTGCAAATGTATCCAAGTAGTCTTCACCATAGACTTGTGTGTAGCCTCTTGCCACCAGTCTGGTCTTCTTCCTCTCTGGCTTTCCATTGGCTCCATACTTGATTGTGAAGATTAGCCGGCTTGTCACTGCTTTCTTCCCTTTGGGAAGCTCACTTTCAAAGAATGTTTCATTCTTTTCCATAGCTCCCATCTCATCTCCAACTGATGCTCCCCACTCCTCATCTTGCATTGCTTCCTCATATGTCTTTGGAATCCATTCCTGATCCAATTCAGTGATGAAGGCTTGATGCTCTGCTGGGTAGTGAGCTAGTGAGCATACTGCACTAATGGGGTGTGCCACGGCTTCTGCATTGAAGTACACTCTTGTCTTGGTCCAATCTGAAGCTGGTTTCCTGATCCTTGTACTTCTTCTAGGTTGTATCTGTTCAGGTTCTGCTTCAGCTTCAGTGACTCCGGTTGGTGCTATCATCTCATCTTGATCATGAGATACTGAGGTTTCTTGAGGTTGCATTGGTTGTTGCTCAGTACTATCACCCCCTTCAGGATCAAGATGAGTGATCTCAACATCTGTAGCTACTTCTTCAGTAGCTTGTGTGGGAACCTCACTGACCGGGGCTGGTGATCTAGATAAACTGATGCCAAGCCTCTCCATCACCACTCTAAGGTTACTTGCTCTGTCCGAGGCAGATTGAGATAGATTCTCAAGCTCTTCCCAACTCCTCTCAGCATAATAGCCTTTTGATTCCAGAAACTTAACATCCTTTGACACTAGGACCCTTCTTGTCTCTGGAACATAACACTTGTATCCCTTCTGATGTGTAGAGTAGCCAATAAACATAGCCTTAGTGCTCTTAGGCTCTAGCTTGTTCCTTAGTTCTCCTGGTACAAATACAAAACAAACACACCCAAAAACCCTCAAATGATCTATGGAAGGTTTAGTTTTGTTCAGTACCTCATATGGTGTGGAATCAAGGAGGACTCTAGTGGGGGTGCGGTTGATCAGGTAAGTGGCAGTGACAACTGCATCTCCCCAAAACCTTTTAGGGACATTTGCATGAAACATAATGCTCCTGGCCACCTCCATTAGATGCCTATTCTTTCTTTCTGCCACACCATTTTGTTGTGGAGTGTAGGGACAGCTAGTTTGGTGTATGATTCCATGCGCGGCTAAGTGTTGTTTGAAAGCTGTGCTAGTGTATTCACCACCATTATCTGATCTAAGAATTTTAATCTTGACATTGAAATGGTTAGTGATATAGTTTTGAAAGTTTTTAAAAGCTTCTAGCACCCTATCTTTAGATTGCAACAGAGTTATCCAAGTGTACTTAGACTTTTCATCTATGAATGTCACAAAATACTTATGATGTTCTCTAGATGCACATGGGGCAGTCCACACATCCGAATGAATCAAGTCAAAACAATTATCATAGATAGTCTTGGATTTAGGAAACACATTTCTACAATGTTTTCCTAGAATACAAGCTTCACAATCATTTTGAAAATTAACACTAGGCAACAGGATGTTTAAGGCATGAGAATGAGGATGTCCTAATCTAGCATGCCACATTACATCTTTAGGGAAATCAGAAACAGAAACAAATGCAACAGATAAATCAGATGCTGGTCTTGTGTCCTCAAGCAAGTATAAATCTCCTTTTGTGACACCTTTTCCAAGCAACTTACTTGAATCAATATCCTGAAAATACACACTGTTAGGAGTGAAAGTAACATGACAATTTAAATCATTTGTGACTCTCTTAACAGATAACAGGTTTGAAGCAAAGGTTGGCATATAAAAGGCTTTTGATTCTTTATCAAATAGCTTAAGATCGCCAACCCCTTTGATTGGGATTTTATCACCATTAGCTATCATCACATTTCCTAAGGCTGGAACTATGTTTTTAATCAGGCTTAAATCACTAATCATATGATGTGAAGCACCAGAGTCAATTATCAATGGTTTAGCCGATTTTAACAAGTTTAAAACATCACCAGCAGTGTGAGAAGCATTGAGAGAAATTCCAAGAGTTCTAGAGATACCAGATTCTTTTAGGGCCTTGATGAGGGCATCCAAGTCAGACTTCTTGAGGAGCTCATCCAGGTTAGGCCTTGGTGTGTTGTACACTGAGGTAGATGCCATGGCGCTTCCACCACCTTGGTTTGGAGTTGCTGGCTCAACACCATCAGCTGAGAAGTTAGCTCTTGCATCCTGGTACTGTGACCTTGGTTCCTTGAACTTGTTTGGCTTTAGGTGAGGGTGCAGGATCCAGCACTTGTCTTTAAGATGACCCTTCTTCTTGCAGTGGTCACAGATCAAGGATCTCCTGTCCTCTTGCTTGTAGGTTGCTTTGTTAGCTACCACCTCTTCAGCTTGATGCGCCATGTTCAGGTCTCCTTTGTTTCCAAATAAGCTCACTGAACCTTCTTCCTTCTGAATTTGAGCACAAACATCATCCAGATCAGGGAGTTTGTCTGCCCTCAAGATGTGTTTGATAAGAGCTCCATAGGAAGTGTTGAGTGTGAGCAACATCCCAAAGACCTTATCTTCTTCACGCCTTGCTAGGAGGATGTCAGGATCCATGGTATGAGGTCTCAGTAGCTCCAGCTCAGCCCATAGGGACCTGAACTTGCCAAAGTGGGGTTGAAACTCCATGTCTCCTTGGTTGAGACTGTTGAGAGCTTTCTTCACTTCAAAGACCCTTGTCAGGTTGGAAACATTCCCATACACCTTGTACAGTGTGTCCCATAGCTGCTTGGTGGTCTCACAGTAGGAGTAAGACTCCATGATTGAGGGTTCAAGGGAGCTAAGGAGGGCTGAGAGCACCATGAGGTCTTCTTGGCCCCATTTATCTTCATCAGCTTCTTCCTTCTCTTTCCCTTTTTCTCCTTGGTCAGTAGGCTTGGAAGGCGCTTCAGTTGTGGCATACTTCCATAGTCCTTTGCCTCCAAGGGCTCTCTTCACCATCCTGGCCCAGAAGAGATAGTTAATCCCTTTCAAGGTCACAGGAATGTTGAGATGCTTGTGGTTGTTGTTGTTTTCATCCATCTTGCTTCCAAATCGCCAAGAACAGGAGAGAGAAAGTTGAAATATGAATTTGAAACAAGAACAACAAAATCAGAGTAATTGCGGAAGTAAAAGAAGTAGGTTTCAAGAGCTTTGATGCTCTGATACCATGATAATTTGTATGAATTAGTAAGAGAAGTAGTGAGAATTAAAGGGAATGTTATGAGGATTGATGAACTCGCGAGAGAGAGTGAGAGAGAGAGAGAGTAAGTATCAAAGAGTAAAGAGGAATGTATATTTCCTTCCTTGATATGTTTCTAGTACATGAGTATTTAAAGAGTGACAAAGGAGACATAGATCAGTCGACAATAATAAACAAAGATATCCTAGATATAATATAAACTAGACTACTCTTGGACTGGTATGCACAGGCTTGGTCAGGTGGAGAGCGACAGGTCCTAACGGGTGGGAGAGATCTTGAATCATTAACCAACCCGTGACTTTGCTTCTCAACGTCTCTCTTCTTCCTATTGTCGATCAGAGATATTCTTCTTGCCATCTCTTGACTTTAAGTCACCTTCTTTCCAAGTCTTGCTCTCCAAGGTAGGTTAGGTTGTACGGACAGACTTGCCTTCCAAGGTAAGTGGATTCTTTGCTTATTCTAACCATGCTGATCTCTCTTACTCCTTTACGCCATTCTTGTTCTTACCATCATGACTAATACTCTTTATTTCTTCATGTCAACACTTAGATCGTGGTTCATCCTGGTTTGATAAGAATCATGAAGCTATTGCCATATGTCCGAACAGGCTAATCTGGAATCATC